>NC_056730.1:538217508-538255008 GCF_019279795.1 Protopterus annectens | reverse complement strand
GTGGTGTTTAATGTTGCAGTCGTGTAGCATGACATGCCATGTGTGGCACCAACATATCTGCAATATGTCCCACACTCAGCATAACTACTGTACACTGGCCATTTAGAGCATTGGGATACCTTCATGTCAACATGCAGCAATCATCCCGTGTGTGTACATAGCATGCATGTGCTACACCTGTGCCCACTATTATCTGCTTTGGACACAGTCACTGTACTCAGACATTGATATCTATGTGTCACACAGATAACACATGCAGCCATGGCATGTATACGTGTGAGTGATGGTGCACAGGGCATTGCAGAGCTGATAATACCTGCACAGCAATGTTGTGTCCATGTACAAATTGTGTTCCAGGGTGTAGCCAATCACTGAACAATGACACAGTTGCAACAAAGCCATGTATACTGCCATTACATTGGGGCATCTACACTTGCACTGTATGGTCTTGTGCAACACATATTCTGCATGCTGACATGTGTGTGGTGACTGTTTACCTTGTGATACTGACACCCACCTTCACCCACTATAGAGTATGTGTTGGATTGCTGGTGTGTGTGTGTATGTGCTGTAGTGAGGAGTGTATTACTGTTCATGTGTGCATGTGTGCATGTGCGCATGTGTGCATTTGTGCATGTTTGCATGTGTGCAAGTGTACAAGTGTTCATGTGTAGACCGTAAAGTGTGTTTCCTGTCTTCTTCTCACAGGTGCTGAGTTAGGGCTGGCTGAATGCAGCAGGGAACCTGAAGCCACTGCCACGAATAGTGCTGATGATGAGACATGTATTTTGCCACAGGGAGGTTTGACAGGGTCTGTCGTTGGTCCACCAATCGACAGTACACAACGTTCAACCCCATCTATGTGCACACTCATACTGCCAATACATCCCTCACCACCAATGGCCATAGGTGAGGGACAGCATACAGTTGGCACTGACCAGGAGAGTGTGGTACCCATGGCACTTGCATCCCCTCACAGCAGCCATATCCGTATTCCTGGAATGGTACCACATAGGCGGAGGTCCAGGAGTTCTCGGGGGAGCACCGCTGGTCGTATTGCCCCTGGCAGGCATGTCCTCACTGGTTTTACAACGTCCAGTGTGTTCCTGGCTGTAATGCAGGCTCAGGCACATATGGAACGGTACACCAGGCAGGGACTTAGGGGCAGAGGGCACATTACACTGCTATCAATGACAGCATCCATGACCTTGCCGGTGCCATCCGAACGTACACCGAGGTCATTGATAGACGTTGGGGGGAGACATTAGATGCCCTCCACAATATGTCATCCATGAGCCAGGACCATGTGGGACGGTTGCGACATCGATGCGTACGCATGCCAGCAACAGCAACAGCTGGCAGTGGTCACGGGCGGCCCCCGGTTCACAGCAGCTCCCGTAGTGGCAGTACCAGCCCCAGCCCCAGCAATGCTGGGGCTGGCCTGTCCATTGACAGTCCCAGTAGACCACGTGCACATGGCTCTGGCCATTCCCAGCAGGGACATGGGTCCAGTCGTCCCACCTCTGCCTCTGAGGACAGTACCCAGTCAGGGCTGGTACCAGATACTGTCCGTAGCACCCCTGCCAGGCACAGGTACTGTGTCCATGGCCGGAGACAGTAATCTGTATGGCCTAGCAGGTACAGTCTGTGGCTATCCCACAAACTACTGTATATGGCAGCCACATGGTGGAGCTGTGTGCATGCAGACACACACACATTAACCAAACAACTAGGGCTTACACATGCATACACACATTACATCAACATTGGCCCATGCTGTACTGTTGTCCCTCTCACACACACACACACACACACACACACACACACACACACACACACACACACACACACACACACACACACACACTGACATGTCGATTGGATGGGTCAATGTCAGCCTCTGGCAAACAACAAAATGCCCTGTGCATATGATGATACATGTGTCGCCTCCTGTCATCTGTAACATTGATGGAGGAACAGGCTAACATGGTGCTGATGCATAGGGTGACACTATAGCAGTGTAGCAATATTAGCAAGTTGTCAACAGGAAAGTGTAATGACATCCTTGTAGGTATATTTCAGCAGACATTATTCATCAAAGCTCTGATTGTCAATGTAGCATTGTTTACACCACTGTTAGATCTGACTATGTATTGTCCACCCATGTGTCACTTGGCTGACGTGTAATGTGTTGCCAGCATGTGTTAGTGAGTGGACAGTATGTGTGTGATTTGTGCAGTACAGATTAGCAAGTGTACATCTGTGAACATGGTGGGTACGCACTGTCTGTATGTACGTGCATAGTGGACACATGGGACATGTGGCATACCCTGTTGTACACATAGCGAACATGTCACAGTATCTTTTAATGGCCAGTATGCATTCTACTACAGTTATGTACTAACATGGGTAGACATGTGTGTATGACATGGGTAAACACCATGCTGTGGGTGATACTGTTAGTATCTGTCAATGATTTGTGGTCTTGTAGTATACATAACCTCAACAGCATGACTATGAGCAATCATTGGATGTTGTCCTGACAAATGACACACAGTCATAGGGAACTCAGTAACAGCAGTATCCTTCCAATGCTACACTATAACACTAACCAGTGGTGTTTACCGCCACCCATTCCTGTGTCCACACCTGTTTGGTATATAGCCCCTTAGGTACATGCAATCACACTAGGGATGTGTCCATCCACATTTGGTAATGCATGCAGTGGCCTACATTCCATTCCCTGGATGGGACACATATCCTACACAAGGGTATCATACAGACAGATGTCTGTCATGTGATACATGCTGTATAACAGTAAGCCGACTATGGCATAGTCATCCACATGTACTATACCTACTATCCCGTCAGTACCACATAGGTGGTAGCCCTCAACATGTATGTTGGGTACCAATGTGTACATACAGCCTCATGTTATGTCATGTGTCCCTTGGTATCCACATATCCATAGGTATTGTGGAGTCCCAAGGTGTGTCACATGAGACATTGGAGGCCTGGATGCATATACACAAGGCGGTTGCACACCTATAAAGACTGTCCTTTATTGGCAGTCGTGGTTGTGTATGAACATGCCTGACATATACCCCAGGCATATAGCCTCACTCACACTACTGTAAAGTAACTGTCATGGGTGTGTGTGGCACAGATGACCTTGGCCACGGATCATGACAGTGGATGGGCCTGTCACATACATACATATGTGACCTACGATCTGAGAAGCTGCGGCACAACCTGTCAATGGCAACAAATGTATTCATGTAGTATGCAGGCTTCACACCTATGTACTGATTAAGGGAACATGTACACATATATATTTGCAATGCATATACCTGATGTGTGCAATGCACTTACTGTTGTAATCATAATATGCCATAACATAGTAAAAGCAAGACCCACATCGCATTGACCAAGAGTGACACACACACACAGTCAGCACTTGCAGGATTCAAACTCCTACCTAACTAGGTTATGATACTAGAGAGAAACGCATTAGCGCAGCACGCTATTTGCTTTACTGGGTGGTTTCCCTTCTCTGTCTGTATTTCTGGGTGGTGACATCATCAGTCTTTCCAAACAGGAATGTACATCTGTGGTGTGTTTTCCCAGTCTTCAAAAAGGCCACTCCTTTCAAAGAGAATTGCACACACATCCCCCCCACACAAACAGTCTGCGTTTGCAGGATTCAAACCCCTACCTAACTAGGTTATGATACTAGAGAAAGATGCATTAGAAAAGCGCTATTTGCTTTACTGTGTGGTTTCTCTTCTCCATCTGTATTTCTAGGGTGGTGCCATCATCAGTCTTTCCAAAGAGGAATGTACATCTGTGGTGTGTTTTCCCAGTCTTCAAAAAGGCCACTCCTTTCAAAGAGAATTGCATACACATCCCGCACACGCAGTCTGCATTTGCAGGATGCAAACCCCTAATTAACTAGGTTATGATACTAGAGAGAGACACATTAGTGCAGTGCGCTGCTTGCTTTACTGGGTGGTTTCCCTTCTCCTTCTGTATTTCTAGGGTGGTGACATCATCAGACTGGACATGGTAATGTGTGTATACTTTGTTTTATGCCATTCCAGGAATGGTCCATGTGGGTCGTAAGGTGTCAACAGCTGGAACAGGAACTCATAATCCTTACCTTGTGTAATCTATCTGTGGACACATCGACATTCCTTCATATGTCAACACATATTTCTGCACAGCTTGTTGGTTTTGTGGGTACTACATGTGTCTGGGATGTTGATAAAGGGCTATTCAAAGTGTATGTGAGACATGTGTAGCTGTGTTCAGTGATATATGTCCTATGTGGCTGCCTTGCAAACAGTCTAGCATGTTTGGGAACCATGATCCGCACATGAACATACCACTGTTAGTAGGGCTGTGTGTATATCAGCTTCCAATAGCTTGGTTTATGACTTCAACCATGATGGACTCCATGGCTTGCAGATCATACTTCATAGGCATACTGGACTGTACATCCCATGGTGTGTTGTGCACCAACACTTGTGTGGAGTGCCATATGCTGCTGTAACACATTCAATGGTTCCACATCCTGTGTGGGGGGAGGTTCAGCTGACTGTTCAGGTGCAGAATCTGTTCTGTAGTTTATGCATGACACATATTGGGAATCAATGTAGTTCACTTGATGCCATGCTTTTAGCATTGGGGGTAGCTGTTCATCCATTCTACATGTGATATCTCCTGGTATGATGATATGGACTATCGTTGGTGGGAGGTGGGTATGTATATATGGGCCTGTCTGTCAGGATGTCGGCATTGTCAGTCAGGTACAGTTGGGCCTGACTCATGACATATATGTGTGTACATTGCTATATATGACATAGCTGTCGGAGGTGTCATGATTCAGTCTGGACTCCTTCTCAGCTACTTTTTACAGAACACCAACAAACCTGAGCACTAATCCCTGTTATACTCCTTTACACACTTAACACCCTACTGATCCTTTGTCATCTGGCTACAGAGTATGTCATGATGATATCCCGGCATGTCCAGGGGTCGGCTTTGTGTGCACTCTCCAGTCCAGCTGGTGAATATTGTGATGTAGACACAATGCCACATCTGCCTCATGTACACAGACAAGACTCTCCTCCTCACAACAAACCGAGATATATGTGTGAGATGCACCTATAGAGACTTACAGGGTGCTGAACTCTCTCGACCCATGACTGGCATAGTCTATCAGGTGGTGAAGATAACCACACACACCACATATCAGTCTCACATATCCTCTGGCGACAGTACTCAAACCACATTATCACACATACACATACTCGGATGCTGTAAATGAACTCTGCCTAAGCAGCAGAGACTTCCACAGCAGGCACACACACAACTGCTACCCCACTACAATTCCCACATCTTACATAGTTCACAATGTCAGTGTGCCACACAGTCACTTGCCTTCGGGCTACACAACACACATAATACACTTGTGATAGGTGACACTTATTGTCAGACACACTGATGTACCACTCACCAGCCCATACAAGGGAATAGTCCCTTTGTGCTGTCTGTCGTGTGCCAGGATCTGCCACATAACACATGCAGTCAGGTCACTACAAAGCAAGTACAGGACTGGCACCATCATTGTCCATGCTGGTGCGTAAAACCTCAGATGTTACTCCCTGGACCACATGACATGGTACATGGAGGAACAGTGTCATCATGTAGCCCAGGCCAGTATGACCCTGACCTTGTCTAGCATCTAACACCCACCAAGTATGATGTCACAGTATACAGACAAACATATCATGTTTAACACTTGGCTAGCAGATTGGTGTCATTCATAGGGGATACAGTGTCTGTCAGCCTGTGGTGACATGCTCAACATACCACGTAGCTTCACTATGGACAGCTTGCACCTGTCACCCTTGGACCTTTGAATGCTGGCTAAGGCTCTTGCTACCACCATAGTGCATTTGTTGAGCAGGGCTCAAAAGACAAACCCACCTACATAGACATTACAGGTTAAATAACACTAAGGGTAATGCTGCTCAACACCAGATGTGTTACCCTCATATTGCGGCCACTCAGCACTCCCCTCAGTATGGGGGATAGCAATATATGTGCACTAACAGACACCTAGTTCAGGGTCACATATGCACACCAGCACTACCAGGTTATGTTTCATACCATGCTTTCTGACCACAGGACTTGGAACGGACAACACAACTAGGGGGTGTATCCCTATACATCACAGATACACACACCTCTGGGTTAGTGGCACTGCAGTAAGCATCACAGACCATACATATACAACTACCATTGCTTGAAACTGCCTTTCAGTTTGTTGTCTCCTACTACAGACCACCCTCCCATACTCAGGAACCACACTTGGCTTTCCTGGGAACAGTGGGGGATATGATGGTCTCCACAAACACCATTATATTGGGTGACATCAGATACATGAATATTGGGCTTTGTTTTTAGTTCCTGTTACTGATCCATTGCCTTATTAGGAAGGAGGGAGGTTTCTTTGCTTACCAGTGGGAGTGGGAAGCACTGAGCAGCCTTTTTGTCCGAATTGGTGAAGTTTCAGCCAGAAACTAGTAGTCTATTGGTCGTTTTGGGCCAATTCCTAGCTCCTTTCAGCCCCCTGCTATAAAACACGCTAAACACGTGCTTTCCAGCTTGTACCAACTCTGCACAGATCCTCGTGGTGGCCTGCAGAGTGATCCAAGCAGCAGAGAGCTAAAAGAGTGACTTTCTACCAGATATAAGTATTTTTTGTGGCTTTCCCACTGTTATTAAGCTAGCGACTGCATTTCCTGTTTTACTGCTACTTTAAGTGATTTCTGCATTTTACACTGTTTATTGCACTTTAAGTTACTAATTGTTGCAAATTGTTTCTGTAGGCTACACACTAAAGTGCGCTAGCCGATTTACAGCATTTATAGCATTTACTGTCTGTTTTTTTCCTTATCTCTGTAATAAAACAAAAATCTCTTGTTTTCCCACTTTGCTGAACTAGAGTAGTCCAGTTTCAGAGTTGCTGATCCCTGGGCTTTGTTTTTGGTTCCTGTTACTGATCCACTGCCTTATTAGGAGGAGGAAGTTTCTTTGCTTACCAGTGGGAGTGGAAGCACTGAGCGCCTTTTGTCCGATTTGGTGAAGTTTCAGCCAGAAACTAGTAGTCCATTGGTCGTTTTGGGCCAATTCCTAGCTCCTTCAGCCCCTGCTATAAAACACGCTAAACTGTACTGCTGATCTAACCAGCATATCCTATAACTGAAAAGTTCATCTCTACTTGATTCCCAAGTAGACTATTCTCTATCTGTAAAGCCTAGCACTTACTCCTACAGTACTTGCACCTTGATAAAGCACTCTTATTATAGATAGTACCCCACCAGCCTAAAACCCACTTCCCCGAGTCCTTTGAAAGTTCTTTATCTACTACTTCTAGTATGTCGAGGATCAGTTGCTAGTGTCCTCTCCAGCTCAACTGGTGAACCTAGAATATTGAGGCAATGTTACAATTGCCTCATGTACACAGACAATCCTCTCCTTCTCCCACAAAACACAAATACATGCGAGAGATGCAACTATATGGCCAAACTGGAGGCTGAGCTCTCTCAACATAGGACTGGCAAGACCAGACAGGAGGAGAAGGTAACCACACACAATACATACCCAGTCACACATGGTACCATCACAACTTCAAATCATACACATACTCACACAAAGACGTACTCGGAGGCTCTGATCAAAAATTTACCAAAACAGCAGAGGCCACCAAAGCAGACACCCAAACAACTACCACCTCACGACCCAACACATGCAACACATAGACCACACAGTCAGAGTGTCAAACAGTCACAGCCCTTAAGGCCTAACAAAATGCCAGACCCACTTGTCATTGGTGATTCCATAGTCAGACACACTGACGTCCCGCTCACCAGGCTGAGTAAGGAGAAGGTCACAGTAAGCTGCCTGTCGGGCGCTAGAATCTGCCACATAACGCAAGCACTCAGGTCTCTCAACAGCAGGTACAAGTACGACTCAGTCATTGTCCACGCTGGTGTCAACGACCTGAGACGTACCTCCTTGGACTACATGAAAAGGGACATCGAGGAGCTCTCTGATTATGTAGCCCAGGCAGGTATGACCCTGACCTTGAGCAGTATCCTACCTTCACCTAGAATGATGCCACAATACAGTGATAAGATGATCAGCTTTAATAATTGGCTTAAATTCTGGTGTCATTCAAAGGGGATCCAATGTCTGTCTGCCTGGGATGACATGCTGGACAAGCCACACTGCTTCAAGGGACGGCTTGCACCTGTCACCCTGGGCTTCCGGATATTGGCAAAGGCTCTTGCCACCCCATAGTGCCTTTTTAGGCAAGGCTCAAATTCTAAACCTACCACCCTAGAACACCAAAAGGAAAAAACTAAGGGTAATGCTGCTCAATGCCAGAAGTCTCAATCTCAAGATGCACGACTTCGAGGCCCTTCTCAATATGGAGAACATCGATGTCTGTGCTGTGACAGAAACCTGGTTCAAGGCTCCTGAGAGCACCCCAGCACTAACAGGTTTCACCTCATATCATGCGTTCGGCCCCAAAATCCGGACAACACCAAGAAAGGAGGGGGTGTCCATATTCATAAAGGACACCCACACCTCAAGGTTGGTGGCAACGCACGATGCATCTGAGACCATCCAGGTGCAATTAACCATAGGCAAGACTGCTCTGCAATTTGTAGCATGTTACAGGCCACCCTCTCAAACTCAGGAACCTCACATGGCCTTCCTGAAAACATTGGAGGGGATAAATGTATCTCAAAACACCATCATACTAGGTGACTTCAACTACCCTAATATAGACTGGGAACACTACTCAAGCCCGAACACTCTAACCCAAAGATTCCTGGAGTTCATAAACTCAAATGCCATGGAACAGCTAGTCACCATCCCCACAAGAGGTGAAAACATACTTGATCTCATCATCACGAACATGGGATCAAAATGTTCAACACCGGACGTATACCCCTCACTGGTGAGATCAGATCATAAACTAATCTCGCTGGAGGTCCTCATCCCGCCCCCACCTGAAACAAAAAAGACCACAGTGAAAAACTTCTCAAAAGCCGATTTCACACTTCTAGAAACTAGTGTGGTCTCCTTTAAGGCCCCTGAGCCAGTGGTAAACATTACTCAAACCGCTGAATCACTTACAAATGCCTTCTACCAGCACCTACAGGACTGCATGGATCAGGCAATCCCAAACAAAACTAAGACTCTCTGTACCAAAGGCAAGCGTCCAGTCTGGTGGACCCCAGCCATAAACAAGCTCTACAACAAAAGGAGGAAGCTACTACAAGATAGAGCAAAATCCTTGAAAGGTAAGACGCCTTTGATCATTATAAGTGTAAAACTAAGAGCTCTCATAAAATCATCCAAGGCAAATTTTGAGAGAAAAATCACCAAGGACTCTAAAGACAATCATAAGGCCTTCTTTAGCTATGTTAGAAACCTAGGAGGAAACTCCCAGATATGCTCAGAATTAGTTCAAAATGATGTGAAAATACTGAACCTACACACATTGCTAACATACTGGCTGACAGGTTCAGTGCAAACTTCTCCCCTCCCCCCCAAAAGGAGAGATATCTATTCCACAGGATTGTAGCCCCCCAAACATCTCCAACGCCCAGGTGAGAACTGCCCTCACTAAGGCAAAAAACACAGCATCCATGGGACCGGATGGTGTCCCCGGCTGTGTGCTTCATGAACTCAACGAGGAATTAAACCCACAGTTAGGACAGCTGTTTAATCTTAGCCTCACCTCAGGATACGTACCCAAGGAGTGGCGCACGGCGACTGTGGTCCCACTTCGTAAGGGCGGTGCCTCCACAGACCCTGGAAATTACCACCCCATTAGCTTGACAAGCCTTATCTGCAAAGCCATGGAGAGGATCATAATGGAACTCATAAATAAAGACATAGGGAACTTGCAGACTTTGGATCCAACCCAGTTTGGCTTTGTCAAAGGCAGATCCTGCCTCTTAAACTTGGTTGACTTTTTCGAGCCATACAGCCTACCTCGACCTGGCAAAGGCCTTCGACACAATACCCCACTCAGGTATCATCGAAAAACTCATCAGCTTGAATGTAAACCCATACATCACAAGATGGGTTGCAAACTGGCTAAGCGACAGAACCCACAGGGTCAGAGTTGCTGGAGCCATGTCAGACTCAAAGCCTGTCACAAGTGGTGTCCCACAGGGCTCAGTCCTGGGTCCACTCTTGTTCGGCATCTACTTTTCTGAAGTACAAGCAAACACAGGAGGGTTATGGCTGACAAAGTTTGCAGATGACTGCAAACTGGGCCATAGTCGAAAACACATCTGACACAGATATCCTCCAGAAGGGCCTCACAGAAATGGATAACTGGTGCCAGAGCCATGGCCTGAAGTTAAACGCCAAAAATGCATAGTCATACCCTTGGGAAAAACAAGGTTACCCCTAGCTACCATATAGATGGCAATCCACTGAGCACAGAAAAAGTCATCAGGGATCTGGGGACCCAAGTTGACAGTAGCCTTCGCTTGACACTCATGTTGCTAAAGTAGTTAGGAAAACCTTCTATATCGCCCACCTGATCATGAAGGGATTCACATCTAGATCAAGGGAGGTCATCGTCCCCTGTACTCATCACTCATTAGACCTATGATTGAGTACAATGCCCCATTCGAATGTATCTGACCAGACACCTGATGCAGCTTGAAAGGCCCCAAAAGTTCCTCACCAAAAGGATAAAGGGTCTCAAAAATATGTCTTATGCTGCCCGACTGAAAGAACTCCAGCTCTATTCAGTCTCATACCGCTTGCTCAGAGGTGACCTGTGCCTGACATATAAGGCCATGTCAAACCCAGATTTGATGAATATGCTTCACCTCAAAAATCTAGATCCCTCAGAACCACAAGGGCGGAGACTTAAACCTTGACACGGTTATAAATAGAACATGCTGGAGGGACAGATTCATCACCCAGAGACTCCCTATGCTGTGGAACAAAATCCCGGTACATGTGAGGCAGAGCACCTCGCTGGCCTTGTTCAAGAGGAATCTTGACCAATGGATGGGAGATCGCAGATATACCCCAGGGATTACTTCAGTGTCACTGCTTGACAGAGGCACAGAAAAATGATAGGCATAGTTTTTATTCAAACTAAAGGGGTGGCGAAAGCCACATAACTATGGGCTAGGCTTATAAATGCCCTTGGGCAGATAGCCTAGTATGAACCTATGAACCTATGAACCTATGACTGGGGATACTACTCAAGCCGCAACAACCTCGCCCTACAGTCGCTACAATTTGTACATTCATATGCTATGGCACAACCAGTCACCACAACCACAAGGGGGAATACATATTGGACCTGATCATCACCAGCATGGGGACTCTATGTTACACACCAGCAATATACCCCTCATTGGTAAGGTCGGAACATACATCTATCTCACTGGACATACATATACACTCCACACACCCATCCTGGGTAATCTTGGTGAACTTCTGATGAGCCAACGTCTCACTTCACCAAAGCAAGGTGGTATCCTTCAGAGAGCTTGAGACAGTGTGAAATACAGCTCCGACTGCTGAATCCTTTACATACACATTCTATGGACTCCTAGTGGACTGCATGGATTGTGCTACCCCAAATAACAACAAGACTCACTCCTCCAATGGCAGGGGACCTGTCTGGTAGACACCAGCCATTAATGTGCTGTACAATGTCAGGAGGAAGCTACTACATGATAGAGCACAATCCCAGACAGGGAAAGCATCTGTGATCTGTACTAGCAGACAGCTATGATCACTCATGTACTTATTTAAGGTTTTCTTCTCACGGACAATTGCACCAGACAAGTAGGACTATCACAAGGCCTTCATCAGTTAGGTCAGGAACCTGGGTGGACACTCACTGATATGCTGTGAGTTACTGCATACTGACTACACTTACCCTGAACCCACTGGCATAGCCAACATCCTGGCAAACAGGTTCAGTGCAGATGTCTCCCCCCATCCCCCCAACTATCCATCCCAACAGAGTGTAACCTCCCTGACACCACACAGTAACAAGTGAGTGCTGCCCTCCCCAAAGCATACATTACAGCATCAGTGACCAGTTGGTGTCCCAGCCTGCATCTTACACGATCTTCATGACAGATGTAACCCTCACATTACATCACTGTGCAATATTTGAGTTAGTACAGGATATGTACCCATGGAATGCCATACAGCAACAGTGTTCCCACTCCACATAGATGGTGCCAGAATGGACCACAGACAATATTGCCCTATAAGCCTAACTATCCTGTTATGCAAAGCTATGGAGTGTATTGTCATGGGACTCTTACACATAGACATCAGGAAACTACAGACACTGTGTCCTACACATTTCAGCGTTGTTGTGGGCAGATCTTGCCTCTTGAACATGTTTGTATTCTTTTGACAGTTAACAGGTCCATCAACATAGGGACAGTTGTACACGCATCCTACCTGAAGCTTGCTAAACCCTTCCACACAATAACCCACTGGGCCATTATGCATAGGCTCACCAGCATCGATATGGACACATATCTCACATGATGGATTGCTACCTGGATCAGGGTTAGCACCCACATGGTCAGAATTGCAGGTGCCATGTCTGACTATACACCAGTTACACATGGCATCCCACACGGCTCGGTCCTGGGACATCTCTTGTTCAGTATATATTTGTCTGACGTACAGGCTACCACAGGGGGAATATGGCTGACCTTGTTCACACTTGACTGCATACTGGGTGCCATGATCACCTCTCCAGCTGCCACATGCATACTCCAATAGGGTCTCACAGAGATGGATGACTGGTGCCTGAGCCATGACCTACAGCTAAATGCCATTAGTTGCATAGTCATTCCCTTTGGGAATAACAACATGCCCACACATTAACACATAGGTAGTACTCCATTACATATGGTAGGTGTTGTTAGGTGATTGGGGACATGACGTGTTCATACTGTCACCTTTGACATTCACGTTGCCACAGTGGTTGGACAGACCTTCTATATAAGCAACCTTGTCCCATATGGTTACACATCTAGCTCGAGTGATGTCATTGTGCCCCTATACTAATAACAACCGTGCTTGGTTACAATGCCACCTTTGGGGTGTACCTTACCCAACACCTGCAGCAACTGTACTGACCACAGATACCCAAGCAAAAGCCACCCCTCAACAATACCCATGAATCACATATCTCACAAAATCAGTGTGCCTCACAGTCACAGCCCTTAAGGCCAAACAACACACCAAATACACTTGTTATAGGGGACTCTATTGTCCGTCTCACTGACATCCCACTCAACTGACTGAACAAGGAGAAGGTCACTGTAAGCTGCCTGTCAGGTGGCAGGATCCACCACATAATGCAAGCACTCAGGTCACTCCAAAGCAGGTACAGGTATGACTCTGTCATTGTCCATGCAGGTGTGAATGACATGAGACATGCCTCCCTGGACTACAAGAAATGAGACATAGAGCAGCTCTCTGATCATGTAGCCCATGCTGATATGACCCTGACCTTGGGTAGCATCTTGCCCTCACCAAGAATGATGCCAGAGTATAAAGACAAAATGATCAGTTTCAACAATTGTCTACATTATTGGTGTCATTCAATAGGGATCCAGTGTCTGTCAACCTGGGATGACATGCCCGACAAGCCACGTTGCTTCGCTAGGGATGGCTTGCACCTGTCACCCTTAGGCTTTCGTATACTGGCCATGCCTCTTGCCACCCCCATAGTGCATTTTTTAGGTGAGGCTCAAAGGACAAACACACCTCCATAGACAACCCAAGGATACGAAATCTAAAGGTAATGCTACTCAATGCCAGATGTCTAAACCTCAAGATGCACCCACTTGAGGCTCTCCTCAGTATGGACAATATCGATGTCTGTGCAGTAACAGAAACCTGGTTCAAGGCTCCTGAGAGCACCCCAGCACTACCAGGTTATAACTCATACCATGCGTTTCACACACAAAACTCGGACCAAAGCACAAAAGGAGGGGTAGTATCTATATTCATCAAAGATACCTACACCTCCAGGTTAGTGGCACTGCACGAAGCATCAGAAACCATCCTTGTGCAACTAACAGCAGGCCAAACTGCCTTTCAGTTTGTAGCCTGCTACAGAACACCCTCCCTATTACAGGAACCCCACTTGGCATTCCTGAGAACACTGGAGAATATCAAGGTCTCTCCTAAAACTATGTTATTGGGTGACTTCAACTACCCAAACATTGACTGCAACAACTACTCATGCCCAAACACACTCGCCCAACGGTTCATTGAAGTTATAAACTGCAATGTGATGGAACAACTGGTCACCACTCCCACAAAAGGGAACAACATATTAGACCTGGTCATCACCAACATGGGGACTCTATGTTCCATACCAGAGGTAAACCCCTCATTGGTAAGATCAGACCATTAACAAATTTCCATGGACATCCATATCCCATCCCCACCCCCAGCCAAGGAAATCACTGTATAGAATTTCTCAAACGCCAACTTTGCACTTCTCAAGACTGAGGTGGAATCCTTCAAAGCCCATGGGCCAGAGGATAATGCAGGCCAATCCACAGAATCCTTTACAAATGCATTCTATGAGCACCTGCAGGAATGCATGGATTGTGCTATCCCAAATAAAATGAAGACTGACTCCTCCAAAAACAGGAGACCTGTTTGGTGGACTCCGGCCATAAATAAGCTATACAACAGAAGGAGGAAGCTACTACATGACAGAGCAAAATCCCAAAAATGGAAGGCATCTCTGATCAGTATTAGCAAGAAACTTTGATACCTCTTAAAATCATCAAAGGCCAGTTTCCAAAGGGAAATTGCCCCAGACACTAAAGATAATCACAATTCTTTCTTTAGTTATGTCCATAATATAGGTGGAAACTCCCAGATATGCTCTGAATTGTTGCATAACGGTACAAAATATACCAAAATTACAGACAGCCAATATCCTGGCAGACAGATTCAGCACAAACCTCCCCCCCCCTTCACCGACAAAGGAACAAATGCCTATCCCAACTGAATGTAACCTCCCTGACATCATAGATGCACAGGTGAAGGCTGCCCTCGCCAAAGCAAAAAACACAGCACCTATTGGACCGAATGGTGTCCCAGGCTGTGTCTTACACAAGCTCCAAGAAGAACTGAACCCTCACATTAAGTCACTGTTCAAACTTAGCCTTACTACAGGATATGTACCCGAATAATGGCGTACAGCTACAGTGGTTCCACTCCACAAAGGTGGTGCCACAACAGACCTGGGAACTATAGCCTCATAAGCCTGACTAGTCTGGTCTGTACAGCTATGGAGCGTATTATCATGGAACTCATAAACAAAGACATTGGGAGCCTCCAGACACTGGACCCTACCTAATTCGACTTTGTTAAGGACAGATCTTGTCTCTTAAACCTAGTTGATTTCTTTGAAACAGTTACCAAAGCTATGGATGAGGACAAGGTAGTCCACACAGCCTACCTGGACCTCACAAAAATGTTCAACACAATACCCCACTCGGAAATCATACATAAGCTTACCAGCTTAAATATCAACCCCTATATCACAAGATGGGTTGCAAACTGGCTCAGGGATAGAACCCACATGGTCAGAATCGCAGGTGCCATGTCCGAATACAAACCAGTTACAAGTGGCATCCCACAGGGCTCAATTCTGGGACCTCTCTGGTTCGGTATATACTTCTCTGAGGTTCAGGTTAATGCGGGGGGATTATGGCTGACAAGGTTCACAGATGACTGCAAACTGGGGGCCATAATCGACTCTCCAGCTGACACAAGCATCCTCCAGAAGGGTCTCACAGAGATGGATGTTTGGTGCCAGAGCCACAAGCTCGAGCTACATGCTAAAAAGTGCATAGTCATCCCCTTTGTGAAAAACAAGGTGCACACAAATTACCACATAGGTGGTAATCCATTAAGTACAGAAGTAGTCATTTGAGATTTGGGGACTAATGTAGATAGTAATCTCTCCTTTGATAATCACATTGCCAAAGTGGTTACAAAGACCTTCTATATATGCCACCTTATCACGAAAGGGTTCGCATCTACATCAAGAGAGGTCATTGTGCCCCTCTACTCGTCAGTCATCAGCCCCATACTTGAATACAATGGCCCTTTTGGGATGTACCTTACCCAACACCTGCAGCACCAAAAGTACCTCTCCAAGAGGATCATGGGCTACAAACAGATGTCATATGCAGCTCAACTAAGGAAACTCCAGCTCTACTCAGTTGCTTAACACCTACTCAGAGGCAATATATGCCTGACATACAAAGCCATGTCAAAGCCAGAATTAATGGACATGCTCCACCTCAAAAATCCAAGTCCCTTAGAGATACACGCTCCAGGGACTTAAACTTCAGCACAAGAATAAAAAGGACATGCTGGAGGGACAGATTCATTTCCCAGAGACTCCCTTTACTCTGGAATAGAATCACAATTCATATTAGACATAGCCCCTCACTGACCCTCTTCAAGCCAAATCTGGGCACATGGATGGGAAATTGCAAATTCACCCCTAGGATCTCTTCTGTGTCCCTGCTAGACAGATGCACAGCAAACTAATCTTAAAGGGTACCTTCTGTGACCTAATTTACAGAGGCACAGTAGAGTAATCTAATAGGGAGACGGACACCAAATACACTCTGGCTAGGCTTA
This sequence comes from Protopterus annectens, assembly GCF_019279795.1. Taxonomy (NCBI): domain Eukaryota; kingdom Metazoa; phylum Chordata; order Ceratodontiformes; family Protopteridae; genus Protopterus; species Protopterus annectens. Next base: position 538,238,229 of record NC_056730.1, on the reverse strand, counting down.
TAAATGCCCTAGGGCAGATAGCCTAGTATCTACCTATGAACCTATGAACCTATAAGTTCCGCACCAGCAGATGTAGGGACTCACACAGATGACCTGCACAGTTCAGATGCAGTAACTCCAGCTCTACTCAGTCACTTACCTCCTACTCGGATATGATGTGTGCCTGTTCTTTGCAGTAATACCCCACCTAGAATTAATGGACATGCTCTTTCCACCTCAGGATATCCAACTCCCTTGTAGCTATACACTCCAGGGACATATACCTCAGCACAGATGTTAATAGGACATGCTGGAGGGACAGATTCTTATCCCAGGGCCTCCATTCACTCCAGATTGTGATCACAGTTTCACATAGGGAGAGCCACCCACTAACCACCTACAGGGGACATCTTGATGGCTGTATGGGTGATCGTATGTTTACCCATGGGATATCTTCTGTGTCCCTGCTACGCAGAGGCACACTAGCCTAAACATACATGGGCTATCTTGTGTGACCTACTATTCACTGGCACAGTGTAGTACTCTGACAGGGCTGCAAAAGCCAAACACACTCTGGTTAGGCTTGTACATACCCTAGGGCAGATAGCCTACTATCGACCTCTGAACCTATGCTTCTGCTCAAGATGCACAATATTTATTGCTGATACTGTTTGTAGGTCTTTATCGTCTTTGCTTTCCCAGTTTCTATGAACAACTTAGGTATCTGTGGAACATGTTTGATCATGACAGGGTTCCAGTATATTATATAAGTGCCTGTTGTCATGTAACTGTGTGCACAGGGCAGATTGCTGGATAGTGAGATGTTCCTGGGTTAACACATGCAACTGCCAGATATGTGTGGCCCACTGCTGTAGTCAAACATGGCCTAAGTGTGTGATCATGCCCAGTTCAGGCTTTCCATGTCTTGTTGCCTGACATATGTCTCATTTATTCAAGTGTGTGAGCATGCCCAGTGTGACCTTTCAGTATGTTGCGATCTGAAGTCCACTACATTTCTGGATGTGTGTGAACATGACCAATATTAACATTTATACTGTGTGTGTTGGAATTCAAGTTCTGTTCTTACTGCAGGACTCACCTTTGTGTCATAACGCAACAGGGATTATGCTGTGCCTGCAGGGTTTCCATGAGATACTTTGCATAGACTTATCAACATCCCTTCATACTGGCTGAACAGTGCAATGCTGTCATGGTTTAGTGGTTCAGTACTTTAACTATGGTGCGCAGTATCCTGGGTTCAAGGCCCATCACTGCTTTATATTTCCATACTGAGCAGACCAGACTGCTTAAGGGCCAGTTTAGCAAATATGAGCATTTTGGCTTTTGTTCTGCTATGCTCTACTTACACCAGGCTTATCCGACAATGCTGTATATTCACCAACTTTGCTGGACATTGCCCAATATTACTCAACACTGACCATAGTTGTACTAGTTGGTGTGTGTATTCTGTTTGCATATACTACATGGTGGTAAATGCTGTTTAGCACTATCTTAAATTGCTTGACACATGACAATCATACCTCAGGTGGTGCTGCAGGGCTGCCTATGTCTGATGCACATACTACACTCCCAGTACATGTTTGAAGCAGGTAGTGTCAACTTAGGCATCCCTTTTACTATATGTGCGGGTCAGAGAGAGGTACCATTTCCAGGGTTCCTACTCAGCCAGTGTATGTGCTATGCATTGCCTCTTTGCCAAGGCCAAAGCATACTGGGCATGCCTCCTTCTGCCTACTGAGGCAGGCTCAGGTTGTTCCTCCTCTGAGTCATGCTCTGCCTGTGATGACCTTGGCAATTTTGGGGGGCTGTTTGGCCCAGGCCTATGCTGGTCCTGCTGCAGCTGTTTCTGCAGGATCATATTATGTAGCATAGCACATACCATGACAATTTGGGTACATGTAGTTGGTGTGTACTGCAAGGCTCCACCAGATGTGTCCAGGCATCAGAACCATGACTTGAGCAGCCCAAACACACACTTGATTACATTTCGTGTTTGTGCATGTGCCTCATTATGGCATTCCTGTTCAGGTGTGTGTGTGCATTTCTGATGGGTGTCATCAGCCACAGCTCTAGTGCATAGCCAGCATCCCCCTCTAGGTGACCATGTGGGATGTCCCCATTGGCAAATGTCTGGTACAGCTGCGTCAGATGCCAGATATGGGAATCATGGTAGCTTCCAGGGCAGCCAGCACACACATTCAGTATTATGCCCTGGGCATCACACACAACCTGGCAGTTGATGGAGGGGAAGCCCTTGCGGTTGAAGTAGACCCTACCCCGCTCACCGGCTGGTGCTTTGATGCGTATGTGCGTGCAGTCTATTGCACCCACTACCTCAGGGTATTCTGCTATTTGCTGGAAGAGATGCATATTGCTGGCCAATACCTCATGGGAATTGGGGAAATATACATGATCACCGACATGTGCTGACATGGCATCCAGAAACTGGTGCAGTACCCTGGCTGCTGATGCCTGTGATATCCCCATCATATCACCAGTTGGTCTCTGGAAGGTACCTGTTGCTAGTATTCGCAGGCCAACACATTCATTGGTTTCCACTGGAATGAGTTCCCCTCTGTTGGTTCTGTGTGTGAGGCGTGGCCTGCACAGCTCAACAATTTGCTGCATGAGGTCTCTGTCTACTCTATAGCGCTCCATTATCTCCAGCTCATGTAACCCCTGGTAGGTTACCCTGGGCCTGTACACTCATCTCCGACTCCTCAGTGGGGGTTGGTTGGCAGCATTCCCATTGTCACCACCCTCAGCATGTTGCATATGTTGGTTTATGACAGCAATGGCAGCCCCTAACATTTCTTTGTCTCAGTTAAGCCTTGTCAGTATTCACTTCTCTTAGCTTACTGCAGTGCTGCAGTGTCTCTGAGCAATACATGGTGAAAAGTTGTTTGCAGAGTTTTAAGTGCTGGGCTGGGCTGGTTTACTGCCTGTGTAATTGCTTGATTCTGATTATTTCCACCTGCTAGCTCTGCTGAACTCTCCCTGGTTAACTTCCTACTGTTTGTTGTGCTTCCTTTTCTCTTTCCATTTCCTCAGGGGGCAGTGCCGCACACACTAGCACAGATTCGTGTACATGTGATAACACGTGCACACACAGACTTAGATGGAGTTACACTAGCTAATTCCTGCTTAAACGTGCGCACACCAGTGCAAATGTGCTCACAATACTGTAAACTGCCTTATACATGCTTACTCCGGCTTAACGCGCACACTCGTGCTTACACGTGCGCACACTGTCTTACTCGGGTTTACAGGCATGCACACGCGCGCATACACTTTGCAAGCATTTTTACAAGAAACTTTAGTGATACCCACAGTGTGCACCTTCTGTTTCTTGACTTTAGCTAGGATACCTGATGACACACCTCTTCCAGTGACGAGCAACTGACAGCTAACACATGCCACTCTGCTCCAATGAGCTTATCTTCTTTCATACATACCCCCTCCTGATGTCACCTATATCCTACTCTGTTACTCCCCTTATCCTAGTCTTACACTCCACTGACTGTGCTCATTTGCTATGTAGACTTGGGATTCACTATCCTTACCCTGCATAGGATTGCCTACTAATGCTTGGTTACATCTCTTAGACTGGGTTCCCCCCTTAGCAACCCCTACCCGGTCACCATGTTGTCTTCAGCCTGCCATTGCCTTGCATTGCACATTACAAATACCCATAAAATCCACATTTGTGGGTTTTAATTTTTATTTTTCTATTTTTTTAGAGTGCAGCCCGTTTGCGTGAAGCTGCGCTACGCTTAAACATGGAAACTCGGAAAAAAAAAAATTTTTTTTTTTTCATTTTGCATCGGTAAACATTGCCAATGGCTGTATATTTGGCCATTGGCATGCTTCCTCTACTGGATGCAACCTTTATTTGGAGCTGTCACGGCTCCGTTTTGCTATTTGCAGAACGGTACTCAGTTGTCAACTGAGTACATTTCTGCAGATAACACTACTCTTACTCAGACAGGTTCAGGTTTCCTGAATTGCAAATCTACCTCATTTGCATGCCTTTCAGCTGCAATTGAGGTAATTTGCATGTCCCGGCCCTGTCCGTGTAAGAGCCATTTTAGGAGTTCTCTTGTACGCCCCTACAGGCTATTCCTGGATCGCTCGTCGGACATGATGGCTGCATGGAGTCTTACTCTACTCTTAGACTCCGTGCAAGCCATTGTGAATCCGGCCCTTTGTGTTATAACCAGACTTTTATTTCAACAGTAAACAGCCAACAATTGTGTCTTAAGAAGACCCTGGTTCCAGTCCAGTACAGCAAGCGCAGCACGCAGAACTCTCAATAAATTGAATTTTCAGTGGTGACCCTAGCCTGTATCTGAACACAGATTGTCCTTTTATAAGGTCACTCTAGTAATGGTGCAGTAACTAACATTTATGTTGAGCACTTCAGTTTTCTGCAGTTTGCAGCAGTACATTTCCTCAGATGTCTGAATCCAGAGTGAGACTGCAGTGCAAGAAAATCACAGTACCATAAATTCTCCAAGTCAGGTGAAGAACAAGGTTTCAAAGATGAAATTGCCAGTTTTGTTTCATCACCTTCACGAATAACTGCAGAGACTATTCAACCATCTACAGTAAGCAGCCTGGCCATCTACCTCTCTTTTGACTGGTAAGAAAATTTTCTGTGTTACATACAGTATGGGTGCCATTAGAGGTCATAATAACAATGGAAAGTTGGTATACACAGCATATTGACAAATGTAAAACCTTATTAGGGCAAGTTGATAATAAGGCATTATGCAAATGGATTACAATATTTGACTGGTATCTCAAACAAAACCATGTGTGGTATGACAATAAATGTTTATTGTGTGAGTCATGTGAAACTGCTTTCTGTGTACAATGGCAGGCTAAAGTTCAAAGGTTAGACTGTACAAACATATCTTTTAATGGTGAAGAACCAGTAAAAGTTAATATGCTTACATTATGTCCTGCCACCACATGTGAAAGGTTAATTTCAGAGTTACAACAGCAGTTAAATAGGTTATTGACATAACCTCCAGGACATCTTGTTACAAAAGAATTTAATAAACTTCTAAAAGACAGACGAAATGAGTTCAGGAAGTTTAGATAATTATATAAACATTTTTTATCAAAATATAAAAGCTTTAGATTCAACAAAACAGGTTACTGAGAAATATCAGGCAGCCAGTGCAGAATTACAGAAAGAAATTGAAACTCTTAAACAGCAGTCACAAGACAAGAAAAATCTGGTTAGTAAAGAGTTAAAGAAACAACAGTTACAGGATAATGAAAATAAATTAGCTGAGCTGAAAGAGACTGACTTCCGGCACACAACAGCTGAGCTTAAGAAAACATTGCAAAAGAGCTGGAAACTACAGTTGATCTGTACAAAAAAAGCATATTTTACAAAATACTTACATTTAAAAAAAATGGATAGCATACACATTAAAATCTAATGTATGGCAGTACTTATTTATTTATTTATTTTATATTTGTTGACTGGGTTAGTCTGACTGAGCTGGACAACCCTTTTTCAGCAGAGGCCCGGGGAGAAAAGGTCCAGTACATTATACAATAACATAAGCAGTATTAATTTACATTCAAGTAAAAAATATTACTAGCACATTATGATTCCATAGGTGGTAGTGAAAAAAAAGACATTTTTACATTCAAGAAATGAAATACTTACATTTTAACATATGATACTATCGATTTATATAGCAGATATAGAAGAGATGGTTAGAATGAAATGAATTAAGGCATAAGAAGTTTGAGGTTAAAGAGAGGTTGAGAAGTGTCTAGTATTAGGCTCAAATTTAGAGGTAAGGGAGTTAAGTGGTACTGAGAGCTGGAGATAGATAAAAGGTAGCAGGTGAAAAGGAGGACAATTTAGGTTTCATGTGAGGTTTATGGAGGGTCAGTACAGTGGCATACCAGAGGGTTTTTAGGTATTCTTTAGCAGCAACTTTGAATTGTTTAGGTTGTTTTAGTGATCTGATATGAAGTGCGAGACGGTTCTAAGAAATGGTAGGATTATAGCAATAGAAGTTGCATCCAAGTTTTGTCTTAGGTTTATAGATGAGTAAGAGGTCTTGGTTGGAGCTACAGAGAGATCTAGTAGGAGCATATTAGGAGATAAGAGAAGTTATGTTTGGGCAATGGGAAGGTTGGTAAAGGATGGAGTGTATGATTTGAAGCTGAGATAGAAGCTGTTGAGGAAGTTCAAGCTAGTTTAAGTGAGTGGCAGTGATGGTTTTTTTAAGTGTGGTGTGCTGAGAATCTAGCTATCTAGGTTGAGTCTAGTTTAGCTAGGAGTGTGGAGTTGAGATTTGTTAGAATTTGTGAACCGTACAGTAGACTGGGTAGAAGGTATGTATGAGAGAGGGTTACTTTAGCTTTTGAAGTGAGAAACATTTTGTTTCTGTATAGAAGGCCTAGTTTCTGCTTCCTAATACAATTGTTGATGTGTAGATCAAATTTAAGCTGATCATCTATAGTGATGCTTAAGAGTTTTGTGTAAGGTTCCACTACAATTGGTGTGTTATTAAGAGACAGTATAGAGAAGGCAGATTTGAGATGGTTAAAGTTTTTGGGCAAAAAGATCAAGAGTTTAGTTTTTCTAGGGTTAAAAATTAGTTGATTATTGGAGAGCCAGGTTTCAACTGATGTAAAAGAAGCCTGAGTAGCAGACAGGAGTTTGGAGGGAAAATCAGAGATGGTGATGACTTAGAGTCATCTACATATTGTACAAGGGATGACTGTGGGCAGGAAGTATAGAGAAGAATTGTAAAGATATTGAATAGTAATGGACCAAGGATAAATCCTTTGGAAATTCCCATTTTAACAGGGAGAGGAGGGGAAAGTGCAGAGTGCCATTTCACTGATTGTAGTCAGTCAGTAAGATAGCTGGAAAACCAAGCAACAGTAGTCGGGGAGAAGTTTAGGTTAGCTCGTTTTGTCAGTAGTAGAGAGTGAGATACAGTGTCAAAAGCCTTTGAGATATCAAGAAATAAGCAAGAGACAAGTTGGTTATTATCTCTGGCCAGAGAAATAGTGTTAGTAAAGGACATAAGGGAAGTAGTAGTACTGTGTTTAGGTCAAAAGCCATGTTGTGTTGTAGTGAGCAGACTTTCGTAAAGTAGGTGTTGCATGGTTTGCTTATGAATGCACTTTTCCAGTACTTTAGAGAGTGGTGACAGGATAGCAATGGGCCTAAAGTTAGAGATTTCTGTGGAGCTACCTCCTTTATGAATATGTAGAGTGTAACATTCTTTCCAGATAGATGGGACATTTGACTCAGAGATGGATGGTTGATCAAGATGGATACAGGGAGAGCAAGAGAGTCAGCTGCTTGTGGAAGGAAGTAAGGAGGAATGTTGCCAGGTGATGTAGAGCAAGGTATTAATTTGGAGAGTAGAGATTTAATATAAGTGGTAGATACAGGACTGAGGTGAAAAGTAGAGGGGTTGATGATAGGAGAAGGTTTGGAGATGTTAGTAATGTTAGTTGTAGAGGAGTAATTGTTAATCATCTTAAATATTGATTGAATAAAATAAGTGTTAAAGAAGTACTTTACTTAAATGCTTTTGAATTTTTATTCTCAAATGTTTTAAAACCTTCATCCAGCTAAATCAAAAAAATTATAAATTAGACAGTAAAATAAAATGTATAAGCTATTAAATAATTTCAAAATCACCATCTCAGATAAATTATTGGAGCAAGCTGACCATTTTAAACTAATGTTCAAGATAAATCGAAAGGTAAAAAGATAACAGAACAGTTCTAGTGTATAGAAAACAAAAGTGAATAGTTAAAAGGAGTAAAGATGCAAAGTCACAAAAGTAACATACATGTATTTTCTTTTCAGAAAATAAAAATAATGCTGCCTAAAGTGTACCTGTTTACAATGCAGAAGAGTAAAAGGCAGACGACAGCAAATATAAATAATTATGTAAAATATGTAAACTTAAGTGTATGTTAGTCAAACCAATACAGTTTTTTTATAATTGTATAATAATACCAGGAATAGCAGAGACCCCTGGAAAAAAAGGCATACAAAAAGTAATATTACTAATATAAAGTTGTACTTGGTAAAATGACACTACAAATAAAACTCAAGGTAATATTTTTTGCCTAGAGGGACAAACATGTCATGTTAAAAACCTTTCATTTGAGAGGACAGATAGAAGACAGATGTATATCCAGCTTTTCACAAGGTAAAGTAAACATATCTTTACACAAAAATGTTACATTGGTCAAAGGAAAGATTCTCAGAGTGTCTTAGTCTAATAGGCAGCAAGAGGACAAGTATAAGTCCAACTCTCACAATGTACAGCAAATGCATCTTCATAAATGTTACATACTGCAAGGGAAAAAAGGCATTCTTTCAGTTTTACACTGACTGTACTGCAGAAGGGTCTAAAATAGAGCTACAGGAAGAAACTATCTCATTCCCTCTTGACAATACTGACTGTATAAACAAAAGACTATTTTAGGGGGGAAGGGAAAACAGACTTAAGTGCATTAGAAACACTAGCAAGCAGATTAAAACTGACAAGCCAATATATTTTACAAATTGTACATTTACCTACTATATGGACATCACAAAAGAGACACTGAATTTGAAAATTGGACTAAATGTACTTTGCAGTCTTTGTATGTACAAATGCAAAATAATTCAGTGTAAATAGAATTAATGTCTAGCATGGGTAGCAAACAGTCTGTGTAGATACATACTGTAAGAGACACATTGTAATGTAACAAGTTCAAAAGTAATTTGTTAAGTTGTAATTTTATCACTGGTTTTTGGACCACCATTTTATCCATACCAGTATTGGTTACCCCAGGTAGAGGAAAATTACATTAGAATATTAAACTCATACAGCTAATGGACTAATATGTAAACAGCATTCTTCAATGTATAAACATTCTCAAGTATTGCCTCTTCTAGATATTATTAATAAAAGCAAACAGTTAATTCAACAGTTGCAAAAAGTTAATACAACAATTTTAAGTCATTAATTAAGTTCTGTGATTGTAAAAGAATAAATGAATCAAGTTAGAGAATAAAACTAAAGCAGACACAGCCCATAACTGGTGGGATATTTTCGCAGAGTGGTCTGTAAAAGAAAACGTTGTTACACTGAATTATACACTCAGTTTTGGTAGTAATACTTTTTATCATTCTATTAACTGTGTTAAATTGCACTTTGACTTGTATCAAACGAAGACTAAGATTTTGTTCCTAATGTGTTTTTTGTATAATCTAACCAAAAAGATACATATCAGTATACACTGTATAAAAATAAAGAGAGGGAACTGTTAGTGTGTGTTGAACAGTAAATAAAATATACATATCAATATAAACTGTTTAAAAATAAAGGGAGGGAACTGTTAGTGTGTATTGAACAGTAAATAAAAGATACATATCAATATAAACTGTTTAAAAATAAAGAGAGGGAACTGTTAGTGTGTGTTGAACAGTAAATAAAAGATTAAAATTAATTGTGCTGTAAGTATGCTGAGAGATAAAGCATAGAATAAAAAGTTTGTTTAAATGTAGGAATATAGCTTAGCAATGTAAAATTGGCATCCATACTATGTGCCATAGCTCTGGCTAAAATAAGTGGAAAAAACAAGAAACGTCTGTTAATTAATCAGCAAGGATGTTTGACATATGAATGTACATGCTTTTGATAAAATTAGCAGTATGTGCTCTCTTACAAGCTTTTTCCTCAAAAACATGTTTTGCCACAGTATCAGGAAAGAAGTTGACAGATGAATGGCATGGCTTTTTATAGAATCAGCAGAACAACAATTCTGAAAGACAAATATTGCATGCATTCTCACATCAGCAGAAGTGCTTACAAGTAAATATTAAATGGTTTCACAAAAGAACAACAGGAAAGTCTAAAAACAGACATTAAGTTCTTTCCCACAAAAGTTCCTTACAAAAGAAGAAAAATAGGATCTAAAATGCATTACAAAGAGTATAAAAAGATTGCAAACTAAACTGTTAGAGGTATGTAGGAACTTTGGTTCTGAGGTAAATGGAGAATGGAAAGTTATTATCTATAATGGTTGTGAAGAAAACTTTGCACATTAAAACTGTAAACTACATGTCATTTGTTATAAGAATAAGTTATTTGTTAGTAACTGCACTATATAAGTATTGTGATGCAAAGTATATTTTCTCATCAGTGCAACTTGCAAGACTTTCTGTTATAACCAGACTTTGATTTCAACAGTAAACAGCCAACAAGACTTTGTGTCTTAAGAAGACTTTGGTTCCAGTCCAGTACAGCAAGCACAGCATGCAGCACTCTCAAGAAATTAATTTTTCACTCATGGAACAAGAAGAGGTGCAAATGCCAAGAGGTAAAGAGATAATAAAAGAGTATCTGGATAATATGCATGAGTTTAGAAAGATTGTTGTTACAGAACTGTCATTTGATAATAACTCCAGAGCACAAAAACTTTAAGCACAATGACTTAGGCAACAGAAAGCAGAAAATGTTATTAAACTTAGGCAATCTATCACAAGAAAAATAACCAGAGATCCTGTACAGGAATTAGAGATGGTTCATATTTAAGAAATGTTATGAACATTTGAATAAAGAGAGGGATGTAGACATCAGGAAAAAGCACAAATGGAAATATTTATGCAGGACTTAAACATGCCAAGGTTAAAGGTAGATGAAGCTCAACAATTAACATTTAATATAGGAAAAGATGAGATTAAAACAGTGAAGCATAATCAATCTGCAGGAAAGTATTCAGGATTAGATGGTAACTAGAGAGGGATTGTAATAGAGTGGGAAGAGGCCAGTAAGGCATTTGAACTGCAGGCTAGAGACTGCCTTCCCTATCATGGATTGATATCAGTGTATAGGCAAAGATAAAGGGATGAGGGAACCCTAAGTGAAAAAAATGCTCTGGCAGAGCTTTTAGTTGAATCTAGAAAAGATGCTGATTCTAAATAGGGATAATTCATAGAGCATATAAAATATTGCTTGATAACCATAGGAATCAATCAGAGTAAGTTAGACAATATTGGGAAGAGAGCTTAGATAAGCAATTCACAAGAAAATAATGAGAAGACATATGCATGGCTCCCAAATATGCAAGACAGTCTGAAATATTTAGGATTTTATACCCCAAGCAGACTCCAAATAATTTTCCTAAGGAACTGGCAAATGTTGCAGGCATGATGGGGAAGAAAGATTCAACTGGGAATATGTGTTTTGAGAGTGTAATGAGCTCACAGACTTTAAAAATTTTCTGCAGAGTACTCTGTCAGAAATGAAGAACAACAAATAAAACAAAAAAATACACGAACCAGATAAAAGCAAACAACCAGGAACCAGGATCCACCACAAATTTAATACAAACTCTCTCTAGTGCCTTGGCAAATGCCTTCCAAGGAGAATTTGTGGTGGATCCTGGTTCCTGGTCATTTGCTTTTACTCTGTCAGAAATATTTGATGAACATTTGGGTGTTACTAAGGAAGTTGTTGTTGCTGTTATTTAAGCTGGGATACAGAATCTGCATTTTTAGACATACTAAGACCTTGTCAAGTTTGATTCTGGTAGCTGCCAAAAAAGCAATTGCAAGAAAATAGAGATCAACGTTTAAACCAACTATATTTGAAGTAGTGGCTATTGTAACAGAGATAAAAAACTGGAAGTGAGATCTCTGGAAAAAGGTAGGAGCAGATTAAAAAGAACCAAATGGAAAATGTTGGAACAATACATGCAGAATAATGTTTTGGAGGAGGAATGATGTTTAAAGAAAGGCAGGAACTGATTATGTAATGTTGGATTGAAGATAATTGTATAAAATAATATGTATGATGAATAATGTTTATAACTGTGGAAATGTTAACATGGTTTGTTTTCTTTTATATTAATGTATGTTTGCCTATGTGTTAAGTGATAATTCAATAAAGGTGTTAAAACCTGCTCTATTTTCTCTTCCTCCCACACTCTTTCAACTGTCTGTTTATATATGTATTATATTCTCTTTTACTGGCAACTTATTTATTACCAGTCTCTACAGGAATTCCTGACACACCACTATCTTGGTACAACACTTTTTCCTTACTTTAGTGGCTTTAATCACTTCTTCTGGTAAATGTTGCTATGGATTTACATAATAATATTGTCTTATCACATTATTATATCACATTATTCTATCTTTATATAGTCAGTTTTTATTTTCCATGTTAGTATTTTTTCTTGACAATTTTAAATTTATTCAATTATGTATGTTTTTCTCTTTTTTTCTCATTCTCATCACCCCCGGAAGTTTTTATACTTATATTTAAATATTCTCACTACTGATTTCTCATTGTCTTCCTTTACCCATTTTAATACTCTATACAAGTATCTCTTTTTGCTGGGTTTAATCTTTAACCTAATATGAAAGAAAATACCAATTGCACAATTTCCTTTTCATTTTTTTGTGGGATAATATAAACATTTGATATTTATGCTATTTTCCTCTTAATCCAGAATTCACCAGATAAACATTTTTCCTGAATGCTAATCTATATGTCCTCCACAGAAGACATATTTCTTTCATTTCTTTTATCAAACTCTCTCATTGTATTACAACTATATCATTTCCCCCAGAGTTTATTCCTAGCAAAGGCACTTCATTCACAGAAAAATGCACTCTTCCAGTTTTCACCACATCACCCAAACCCTTAATTTTGTCTTTATTCAAGGCCATTCCCATTTCCTTTAAAAATCCATTCAGACAAACCAACACTACCCTCATCCATATTATGGTTTTAGCGACTATAACTATATTTTCTGCATGTGTCAAAACTGCAGGAATCACCACCTCCTTTTACTTCACATATCTAGCAGAGTCCATTTTATAAGGCACTGCACTCACTATTGCATTAATTACCAGTGTAAACAATATTCCAGTTATGGGACATCCTTGTATTATACTACAATGCAGGCTTATTTCTATACTCAGCAACCTATTTACTAACACTAACACTCTCACTCAATTATTTTGACATGCTGACATGCCCAATCTCTGAATTCTATTATCTGTTCCATACATCCCCATAACATCCTACAGTATTAAATTCCTTGCTAATATCGCCTACTATAGGTTTCATATCCACCCTTTTACTTATGCTATCATCCAAAACTTTTCTCACAACCAGTAACAATTCTTGACATCCCTTCCCTTTTATACCATATATACTTTTGTCCATAATATCTGTCATCCTTTCTTCCATTCTTCTCTCTATTAGTCATAAAATTTTATAATCTGGGTTATTTATTGTGACAGGTCTCCAATATTTAATTTCATTCTTCTCCTCTTTCTTCTACATAAGTTTTAATATACCACTGCATACATCTTCAGAAACTAACCCAATCTTTAATCATGTATAGATTAGTACTAGGCTAACTGCCCTTGAGGATAATTTCAAGCCTAGCCAATTACCCCATGCAAAAATCAAACCCTGCACCTTGTGTCTATAAGGTAGACACCTTAACCTTTATGTCAACCTCCCACCTCACGCAGTATATTTACAAAACACTTATTTGGCAATCCAATTTCTTGTACATTCCATATTCTATACCATCTGGGCCCGATACTGAATTGACATTTACTTTCCTAAGTACTTCATCCTATTTCACTAATAGTAATTTATTTTCCTCCTTAACTTGTTCTGTTTTTTTTTTTTTTACATTTCCATTCTCTCTTATTTCCTTCTTTTTACTCATATACATATCTTCCACATTCTGTACTACAATATTCAGAGTTTGCTCTTGTATTTTTTGTACCTCCTCCTTTTACATTTTTCATTTCCTGCATTATACTAATATCTTTCTTTAGTATTTTAACTATATATATATATATATATATATATATATATATATATATATATACAGAGAGAGAGAGAGAGAGATACCTCCTCCCTTCTCCCTTGTAAACAATATTTCTGCCTAAACAGTAATGCCTTAATTTTTTTGAATTTCTTTTATATGTTTATGTTTCCATATCATAATAATTCCTTGTAGTATTCTTTAAATTTTGTAATACATTTCTATATATTTTCCCATACTTCACTTTCTTTTACTTTCTTAAGTCTGTGTGTGTGTGTGTGTGTGTGTGTGTGTGTGTGTGTGTGTGTGTGTGTGTGTGTGTGTGTGTGTGTGTGTGTGTATGTGCATGTGTGTTTATGTGTTTTTTCTCTCTGAGAGATTTGTATAAATACTTGGCTGATGCATCCCATAGTAGTAATGATAAAGGAAGGAACTGGCTGCAGTAAATCGAAGTATCATTGTATAAGCCATGTTCATTGGTTATTGTTGCTCATCAGGTCAGTATAAAACAGACAAAGAGTTGTGGGTTCGGTTCAGGCAGCTTTATTATATACAACACATCAGATTTGAGGCTTAGTAACTTAAACTTAAATGAACTTATAAACAGACTGACTACTACAATCATACATGCTAACACTTTGGCTGTTCCCGCAAAATGGCATTGCTGCCTGCACAGGCTCACTACTTATATGCACATGCCTATACTTTGAAATGCTTCTTACAGTTACAACACACACTCTAGTCTACATCCTCCCTCTTTGAGAAATAGGTCGTACACTAAATGACAGCATTCATTGACATGCAATTACACAGAAATGATCCTTTGACATGCAATTATATAGAAGTAATTCTTTGACATGAAATCATACAAAACCAAACACATATAAAACAATCATGTCCTGGTTGCTGTGTATTATACACTAGCCTTAGATTCAAGAAACTCCATGCAAGAACAAGACTATTCTTGCACAGAGTGGTTTGTGTCCATTTAGAACAGCAGTGCACCTTGAATATTCATGAAGGCATGCTGCTGTACTACCTATATGGACACGAACCGTGAATGAGTGCAAGGGTTGTGTGCAAGTAGTGCACAGACACTAAACATGCCCCCTGCACTCAGAGAGTGCCATATGGCACCTTCTATGCTGATCTGACATAATATTAGAGCTTTGCTCTAATATTATGCCAGTATTTCAGTGTCCGCAGACACTGAAATAAACATTGGCACCAGGAAAGCAATGCAGGGGGTGTGTGACAGATTCTGTGACACACCCCCTGCATTGCTAAAGTACCGTATGACACCTCTGTAACCTGCTAAAGCAGGAAATGTGTGCAGATGCACACATAACGGGGATAAAACCCCCAAAAGTGACAAAACTGATATATAGCCTTCACAAACATAGAAAGTAGATAGAGAACAGGTCATGCATTAGCATGGATTATGGAAGGGTAGAAGTCTGAAAGCAAATGAATGCCAATATCTCCTTACAGTAGTGCATGTTAACAAAGGCACAGATGATGAGGGGAATAAATAATACATTAGGGACATGCCTGAAAAGTTGCCCTTACACACACTTAGAAAGTTGATAGAAAACAGGATATGTACTGGCAGGATTCCCTGAAGGAAAGAAGCTTGAAAGCCAAATGAATGTCATTATTTCATGATTGCTGTCCTCAATGACTTGTCAGAACACCACAAGATTCACTTATATAACATAATAATATGAAAATTATATAAACTTTTTTTCAAGCCTAAGGAATGTTTAAGCTTTGCTAAGTGGTTGTGTGCATTATGGCCATCAACTTAGCATAGCTTAAACATCCCCTAGGAGATAAATGCAAATATACAGATGAAAATTCCAACCTGAGGTAGTGTAGTGTTTAGAGTCCCGGCATTTGCATGCAGGTGTTCACGGTTTGAGT
Organism: Protopterus annectens; assembly: GCF_019279795.1. Classification (NCBI taxonomy): domain Eukaryota; kingdom Metazoa; phylum Chordata; order Ceratodontiformes; family Protopteridae; genus Protopterus; species Protopterus annectens. The sequence goes on along the minus strand of NC_056730.1, from coordinate 538,222,455 downwards.
ACTAAGACAGGCAACTTCATTTTCTATGAGAATGTAGTGTTAAAATTATTTTTGCAAACTTAAATTATGTAGCAGCTGTTTCTTGTCAACCAGGGTAGTGTAGCAGGTCCAAAAGTGAGATGTCAGTCTAGAAAAGATGTGAAACTCCCATATAAACACAAGTGTCCCATACAGTATGGTCACACAAGAATATCATTTAATGAAAGCACATAGGGGATGTCATGGAAGGTAAACATAAAATTATAATATGTCAGTAATGAGGAATTACTCCCATAATCCTGATACTTACTAAAATGAAATCTGAGCAATGCTAAGTAGAGCTCAGCTATGCTAACCTGGTGTAAGCATTGCTTAAATGTAAATGTTAAGCAATAATTAGCCTTAGTAAGCAGATTTGCACATTGATAAACAGTGCTCAACATCTATCCCTTTAAGCATTGCCAACCTTAGCTAAGCAGGTTTGCCCGTTGCTCAACTAAGCTCAGCATATTCAAAATTGTCCAATCATGGTAAAGTGCAGGAATTCAGCCCTATTTAAACCTCACAGGTGGGAATACAGCTATAACCAGTTGTAGCTGATCACTGCAGGCACTGTGGTTGGTGTTGGTGAGGGTACGGGTTTTGGGTGCAGTATTGGGGCATTTAGGAGTCCAGGGTCATGGTTGGACTCCTTGTGAAAGACCGTGAAGGGAGACTGCTGCAGGACCACTACCAAGGCTCACAATACAAAGCAGAGGCCTTTAACCATCTTGCACATGATCTCACCAGTGCTACTGTATCCCTCGAACTGGTGAGTAGGTCTGGCATCATTATGCTGACCTCAAGCATAGGAAGAAGGAGCTCTTGGACCAGTAGATCCAAGAAGCATGGGCACAGAATGTCCCAGAAGTGTGTAAGTATCAGTATCACTTATTGTTCTCCAAAGTTCAGCCTGAGTATGTGATTGATAGGTATGCATAAATGTTCCTTTATCTCCTGTACAGGTGCAGATGAGAGGACTGCAAACATGGATGCACATACAGACAGGCTGCTAAGGCTGCACAGTGAGGCTTGTGAGTACAAATCTAGCTTGCAGTATTCAGGGCAAATAACTAGAAATGAGAAGAATGCCAACTACCAGTAGGTAAAGTGTGTACTGTGTGTAATTAATAAATGACTGTTGTAAGATTAGTAGTGATGTACAGGATATATAAAAATAAAGGTCTCTGTAACTTTCAATAAAAGTAAAAACCCCAGACTGTTGTGTTTATTTTGTTATATTGTGGTAGGAATATAAATGTGTACAGGTTCTACACAGCAACCATGGCACTGACAGCAAGAATGAAGTGAGGCTCACATTGCAAAGATTGTGGAGCTGTAAAACAGGTGAACAACTATATGAAATGTGCCATGCACCAAGATCTGAACCCTGAATAGTAAGCTGTAAAATCTAATTTTTTTATTCCCTACAGCAGTGCTTAGTGTTAATCATTGCTTTCCAGATTGTTGCATGTCAAAGTATGAATATACAGTACAAGAACTATCTGCCATGTATGAATGTCAGAACTACAAGGTCAAATTGTGCAAACCAGAGACTAGTAGGGAGTAAAAAGTGAAGCAAACGCTAGCAATTCCTCAATAACTCATTGTGAAGAAACACAAGTGTGGTGTACCTTTTTAGCACAAATAGACACGGTTCGAATCCTGGCAGTGGTAATAAGCTGAATGCATATTGTCACACAAGAATATGTGAGTATGTGTAGAAATTGTCAGGTACTGTTAACAGAAATTTCCTCCACAGGTCTGCCAGGTAAGGAAATGTTTGTAGGATCTGTAGGAAGGCTTTACTAATATATTGTGCACCACCCTTCCACTGTCAAATCCCAAGGCTGCAAATGACAGCAAGATAAGTACATACAGAGTTTTTTTCCGATACATGTCCCTCAACTGTCACACTGTCATGGCTAGTGGTCACACTGTCAATAACCAGGGTGACAGATAGAAATCTTAGTTTTTACCTGCTGATAGTGATATATATATATATATATATATATATATATATATATATATATATATATATATATATATATATATATATATATACCTGTATTCATATGACATGTAGGGCAGCCATACCTCAGAACCATACCTATCAACCTGTCAGTGCAAGAAACCTGTACAAAGGCTGTACAAAGTGGGGGTGAAATGGGCTACATATAGGGACATATTCCAAATATTGCTGTCATAAGCAAACATTTGTATAGCAACAGGGTGCATTTCAGGAGAAACATTTGAAGGATATGAGAATGGGAACTGACATGTTATGTCATTATTCACTGACATAAATCCCTGGATCATCACAGTGATTTATCAGGCAAATACAAATAAAATGTGGAACAGAACCAAAGCATGGGCCAAACATCTGGACCGTCTGTGAAAAGCCTGGCAGTACGCTCAGAACCACTTAGTGCAATGAATCTGGATCAAGCCTGACAAAGTGGAGGGACAAAGGCATGACAATAGAGACGTATCCAAAATACGTGAGTAGATAAGACGAGAAAGTTGCTGTACTGAAACTGTTAGTCCTAACATATATTGACTGAAATATCACAGGTCTGGGTCTCAATTGCTTCTCATTAGTTATTGACCCCAATCCTCCCACCACTTCAGTGATGCATCAGGAATACATAACAGTTATGGGGACCAGACCAAAGGTATTGGCCAGACAATGGTACATCCTACAAATATGTGGACATAACACACCAGTAGAGAAACTGCACTGAGCTATCATGCACTGTCCAAACTACAAGCAGACTGACATAACACTACTGAAATCCATCTCTGTGGCAGTACACATGCATTTGCAAATATAACAGGCACTGCAGGGATATAACGCTAGTGGAAAACAGACACTGGTTTGAAAGTGCATACCCCAAAACAATTGCACTACAGTCACAGTGACATACCAGTAAGCAAACTGAACACTGCACTATAATGACAGTTAGAACACACATATCCTGTTTCCACTCACAAATTACCCCTACATATACTGGCCCAAATCACAATGTACTGGGAATCTGGAGGTGTTATGGGACATGTCACGGTCTGCCTGTACAAACATCTAACAGCTGACAGGGAAGCAGAAACCAGAGCAGCATGCACAATCAGATAGAAAGGGGCCATGACACTCACATGTACACCTCTCCTAACACAGCCCAAATAACATGTACACACTACACTTCCACACAATCCTGACAGTCTGTTAACAATGGCCAGACATAGACAGACATCTCAAGTGTACGGTTTACCTCAGAATGTACAGGCTCAGGACTCATATCTATGGCCTCTTCCCCGTAACATGTCTGTGGGTCTACTACATTACTGGGATGTTAGCAAGAATGAAGGAAATACATAATAATACTAAATACCTGTGAAGCTCTTAGTTCATGACATCTGGACAAAACCCAACATAATTTGGGGACAGAGGCCCAAACACAGGTGTATATTGGACATATTTCTGTTATACATTGAGATGGTTGCTGATGTTACTGGGTTTGTTGTAATATATCCTCTCTGAGAGATATAAAGTCAGTAATAGCAATGGGTGTTAGTATTTAATGACTGCATTCTCCAGAGTCCCCTACTGATTTTCCAAGGACAACTACTGTCTGGGGAGCAGACCAAACATAACAGGCAAATGTCTGGCCAGTCTGTGGACAGCATGCCACTTGAGAGGTATGTCAGAGTCATATCACTGTCAGACATCAAGTCACAAAGTAAATGTATGCCCAGATGAACACTGTTATGCTAGCAACCCTCCATGTGTATAACAGCACTACTGGTATACAATCTGTACCCAATTCTGGAGCTTTGTCCCTCATGTTGTTGGGCTGTCCGCACATGTCCTGTCCTGTGTAATATTCCCACCTACTGTCTGTGAAGCAGTAGCTCCCATACCTCTGTAATGTTCCTTGCATAGGCAAGGAAAAGGGGCAAATCCCACAAGAAGGATATAGGTGACCAGCTGCAGACAGGTGATGTGTAAACATCACCCCCCTGTTCCCCCATAGGTACACATGTGCATGCACAGCACCTGCCCCCCTACCCTCATGATCACAAAGCAGATCTGTAATGCTCTCTCAAAGGCAACACATAGAGGTCTCCATAGGGCTAATACCATTCCTGGCTGCATCTTACATGACACAGGCATGGCTTCTCAGACACATTCTACAGTGTAGTCTACCACAGCCTGAGCACATTGTATCATCCTATCTGCACAGGGGACACACAGGAAGCAAATAGAAAACATGTTATGCATTAACATGAATGTTCTGAAGGATAGAAGTTTGAAACTAAAATGTATGCCATTATTACATGACAGCAGTCCTCAATGACATGACCAAAAACACAATACTCTACAGAGAATATATTAATGTGATATTAATATCCAATAGGAGATACATAAAAATATATAGCTCTAATCCCCAGAAGAGGATAGTGCAGTGCTCAGAGTCCCAGCCTTGCATGCAGGGTTGCAGGGTTGCAGTACTACGATAGGCAGGCAATCCAATTTTAAATGGAAAAGCAGTGTTAAACGTAATATTTTAATAGTGAAATATGTGGTAAATGCTTTTTGTCAATCAGGGTACTGCAGCTGGTCTAACACCCATATCAACTTACATGGTTTCTCCCAGATAATTACTTCCCCCACTAGAATTAATAAACCCAACAATAAGGAAAGTATCCTAGATTGGATCTTAATAAATAACAACCCTCAGTTTTACAAATCAGGTACCATACCTGAGGACATGAGCTACCACCTCTTAACCTATATAATCAGGAAAAAGGATGACATGTCTCAAAAAGCTACCTTTAAAACACTTAGGTATACAAAAAACTTTAGCCTAACTTGTTTCCAAACCGAACTTAATTCATGCAAATGGGACAATCTTAAAGTACTCCCCCTTG
>NC_056730.1:538137508-538212508 GCF_019279795.1 Protopterus annectens | reverse complement strand
TCATGCTTTGGGGTTTCTTTTCTTCAGTTGGAAATGGGGCTTTAGTCAAGGTGAAGGTAATTATGAACAGTTCCAAATACCAATCAACTTTGTCCCAAAACACTCAGTCATCTGCTAGAAAGCTGAAGATGGAGGGATTTTACCTGTCAACATGACAATGACCCCAAGCATACAGCCAAATCAACAAAAGAATGGCTTCACCAGATAAAAATTACAGTTTGGGAATGTCCTAGCCAGAGCCCTGACCTAAATCCAATAGGAAATCTGTGGGTTGACCTTAATAGCGCTGTGCACAAGAGATGCCTTTGCAAGTTGACATATTTGGAGTGCTGTTGCAAGGAAGAGTGTGCAACTATTGCCAAGTAATGATGTGCCATGCTAACAGACTCTGACCCAAGAAGACTCAATGCTGTAATTATTTCTACAGGTGCTTCAACAAAGTATCAGTTTAAGGGTGTGCACACTCATGCAACCAGCTTATTGTACTCATATGAATTTGCATGTTTTCCCCCTAACAGATTGTAATGTTTTTCAACTGAATTGTACAGGCTATAGGTCACATTAAAGGTAGGAATTGTTTTGAAATTAGTTATTGTGGTATCATGTTTAGATAGCACAAAGACCAGGCATTGTAACAGGGGTGTGTACACTTTATATATCCACTGTAGCTCTATGTACTCAGCAATACCTGACCTGTAAAACCTGATTCCACCAAGGTAGAGTAATCCACTTTGGTGGACAGCAGCAATACACAAACCACATAATAGGTTGCTATATTGGCTGTACAGGGCCACATAGGTGCATGCAATAACTTGGAAGCATGTCCACCTCTATCTGACGAAGCAAATAAGGTCACAGGTGAATCACTGTAAGGCTAACTATGAGTACAACTCAGACAAATCCACACCACCAAGGCCAATCATAAGGCTGTCTCTACATATGTTGTCAGTCTCAGAGGTAACAAAACAACTCACCCTGTACTGGTGGTCAATCACACATATTACACTACTCACATATCCCAGAGCTCTATATTGTTAGTTAAATGTAGTAAAACTGGCTGCAATTCATGATGTTGAGGGTTGTGCATCATGCATGTCACCATTTGGGTAATATGAGGTCTGTGTAACAAATTTGTGCTACCTCACCTGTAAGTGTGTGTGTGTGTGTGTGTGTGTGTGTGTGTGTGTGTGTGTGTGTGTGTGTGTGTGTGTGTGTGTGTGTGTGTTCGTGCATGTGTGGGTGTGTGTACCAGCCATCTTCAAAGTGCAAGTATCAATGTACATATGTTGTCTTCCCCTCACAGGTGGGGATAGGGTTCAGGGTCCCTCCCACTTGGAAACTGATGTGATTGTCTCTGCAGACTCTGACAATGATGATATGAATAGTGAGGTACTGGTGACAGAGGCTGAATCTGTGCCATTGGTTGGCATCCCCCTCTGGACCACACCATTCCCGCACACAGTGACAATGTCCACACATACCCATCACCAGTGGCTACAGATGGACTCTTGGCAGGTGGTGGAATGGAACAGGCTAGTGTGGTGACTATGGCAGGTGTGAGTGTAGACACTGTCCATAGCCAGAGTGCAGGTGAGGTCCCACACAGGCAGATGGACAGGGGTGCTCTCAGGAAGGCTGCTGGTCATCAAGCTGCTGTTGCAAGTGCCACAGCAGGTGTCACCAGACACATGTTTTGGGCTGTCATGGATGAACAGGCACGCAGTGAATGCCACACCAGACAAATACTCAGGGTGGTGGATGCAACTCTTCCTGATTTACGTGGCAACATACATGACCTTGTTGAGGCCACATGTCACAATACTGAGGTCATGAATAGACAGGTGGGTGAGAACTTGGCAATCCTTGACAGTGGCATGTCTGTGCTACAGCATGTGGTGGGAGATGGGCATCGATCATATGAATGTAGGTCAGCACCAACAGCTGCTGAGAGTCTACGGGGCCATGCACCTTCACACTCCCATAGTAACAGTGACACCTGCACTACTGAAGGTTGGTTACTGTCAACATCACATCAAAGCAGGCCATGGGCATGTGGTCCTGGCCGGTCCAATCAGGGACACGGATCCAGCAGACAGCAGTCACCATCAGGTAGCAGTACTGCATCTGGCCTTCTGCCTGATGGTGCCAGTGATACCCCTGGCAGGAGTGGTTCCTGTGTCCATGACTGAAGACGGTGAACTGGACACCCTACCATGTACGGTCCACAGCTGTCCAACATACCCCTGTGTAGGGCAGCCAAATGGCATGCCTGTGTGCATACATACACACATATCTGTACCACAAGCAAGTCACCTCCACACACACACACACACACACACACTCACACACGCACACACACACACACAGCACCTCTGCACAGCCCATCTACTGACTACCCCTCCAAACACTCACACATGATGTCAACCATATGGCCCAGCCTAGGCCACTAGAAAACCCACACCACACACTGTGCATATGATAACTGTGCCACATCCATATCATCCATAACATTGATGCAGGGACATGCTAATATGGGTCTGATGCACAAGGTGAATATAGTACAGTGTAGCTATATAATACTATGTAAGGTGGTGTTTGCTTGCATTTGTTATGGGTACACATACAGGTGTATGTACCTTATTAGAAGTCCAGAAATGAAATCCAGCACAAAGGAAAGATGGAAATTTTAAAAATTTATTGTGGCAAGCTCCATAAATAAAACATCCACAGCAAACCAGTTTTGGCAGAAAGTTCAAGCCGCCTTCAGTGCAAAAAGTGTATACATTAGAGCAAGCCCTAATACCTGCTTATATATGTGTACATAAATTAGCCAAAAGGGCGTAATACCTTAATTAGACTGTTTAGTCATTATTCAAACAATAATCAAACAATCCAAGGCTGAAACTAGCTTAACTCATTCAGGCCTGGTCTAAATAAAGCACCTAGCCTGATTATCCAGGAGGATTCCTTATTATTTAATATATTATGCCAACCAGCTTTGGATGTCCTATTCATTTGTATTTTATCAATGATGGTAAACGTAAATTTAACAGTTTTATGTACTAAAGTGTGTTTGTAAAGAGCTTTTGAGATTCTTTTATTTCTAATTTCACTTAGATGTTCACTGATATGATGTCTAAAAGGTCTGGATGTTTGTCCAACATAAAATGAAGAACAGATACAGGTGGCTAAATAGATGATCCAATCACTACTGCAATTGCCAAAACATCTTATTTGGTAAAGTTTAGATGTGTTACAACTAGTGAATTCCTTGGTTTGAAATATGTGTGAACAAGCACTACAATGACCACAAGGAACACAACCTGTTAATGTATCACCAAATAAAGTTTTGTGTAAAGTGATGGGTGGGTTATAGCGTTTATAGTGAGTTAAATGTAAATTTATTGTTCTACCTCTTCGGTACAAAAATGAACATTGAGGGTCAAGTATTCCATTCAATTCGTCATGGGTTATAGTCCAAGAAATACAATCCTTACGGTATCCTCTGGTAAGCAATCTGTTGGTTAGATCCTGTTGGCATGCTTGAAGGCTTTGTTCCAGAATATAATACCCTATTACATGCCTCTAGTCATCACCCTCGCCACATCATCAACAACATTCCAAAGTCACAATATTTACATACCAAACGTATATGTTCCTCCGAACAAAGCCTTCAAGCATGCCAACAGGATCTAACCAACAGATTGCTTACCAGAGGATACCGTAAGGATTGTATTTCTCGGACCATAACTCAGGTGGATCAAATAGATAGATCTCAACTTTTAGAATATAAGGATTGAACTGGTCATGACAGTACACAGAAATCACAACCCATTAGGCTAGTGACCACCTTTGGGGCCAATACCTATAGGTTTAAAAACATTATCAACAACCATTGGGACATTTTGTTGGCCCATGAACAATTGAATGGAATACTTGACCCTCCATGTTCATTTTCGTACTGAAGAGGTAGATCAGTAAATTCACATTTATCTCACTATAAACGCTATAACCCACCCATCACTTTACAAAAAAACTTTATTTGGTGATACATTAACAGGTTGTGTTCCTTGTGGCCATTGTAGTGCTTGTTCACACATATTTCAAACCAAGGAATTCATTAGTTGTAACACATCTAAACTTTACGAAATAAGATGTTTTGGCAATTGCAGTAGTGATTGGATCATCTATTTAGCCACCTGTATCTGTTCTTCATTTTATGTTGGACAAACGTCCAGACCTTTTAGACATAGTATCAGTGAAAATCTAAGTGAAATTATAAATAAAAGAATCTCAAACGCTCTTTACAAACACACTTTAGTACATAAAACTGCTAAATTTATGTTTACCATCATTGATAAAATACAAATGAATAGGACATCCAAAGCTGGTTGGCATAATATATTAAATAATAAGGAATCCTCCTGGATAATCAGGCTAGGTGCTTTATTTAGACCAGGCCTGAATGAGTTAAGCTAATTTCAGCCGTGGATTGTTTGATTATTGTTTGAATAATGACTAAACACTCTAATTAAGGTATTAAGCCCTTTTGACTAATTTATGTGCACATATATAAGCAGGTATTAGGGCTTGCTCTAATGTATACACTTTTTGCACTGAAGAAGGCTTGAACTTTCAGCCGAAACTGGTTTGCTGTGGATATTTTATTTATGGAGCTTGCCACGATAAATTTTCAAAATTTCCATCTTTCCTTTGTGCAGGATTTAATTTTTGGACTTCTGATAATTATGGTTTAATCCATGCACTCAGTCTACCCTGCGTATTTTTGCTTCAGTATGTACCTTATTAGCCAGGATGCATTATTGCTGTTAGTACCCCTAAACTTCTCCAAAGTCAACTTCATGCTATTCAAGTCAGAAGTTACAAACTTCATGACACCCATGCAGACAGGAACTGAAAGTTCGACTGCTGAGTCCTACACTAAGGCACTTTACGAGCACATTGACTCATGCATGAATCGTGCCATCCCAAATAGAACCAAGATGCTTTCCTCCAAAAAAGGAAGCTAATCTGGTGATCCCCTGCCATAAACAAACTTTACAACAAAAGGAAGAAACTGTTGCAGAAAAGAGGAAAATCCCAGAATGCAAAAAACTCCCTTACCAGCCTCAGTAAGAAACTGAGATCCCCCATAAAATTCTCCAAAGCTAGTTACGAAAATAAAATTGCCAAAGATTCCAAAGACAACCACAAGGCATTCTATAACTATGTCAAGACTCTAAATGGCAATGCTCAGATCTGCTCTGAGCTACAACAGAATGGCATTAAATATACTGATCCCAAGAATATTGCCAATACCTGGCAGATCGATTCAGTGCCAACTTCACCCCCCTCTCACCCCCTAAATGGCCCGTCTCAATACCAGAAGATTTCCAAATTCTGATAATAACGGCCACACAGGTAAAAAACGCACTCTACAAAGCTAAGATTACAGCATTCATGGGACCAGATGACATCCTGGGCTGTGTACTACATGAACTACAAAATGAACTGGCACCTCACCTAAGTGTCATGTTTAATCATAGCCTCAGCTCATGCTTTATGCCCAATGAGTGGCGCACAGCTACAGTTATCCCACTCCACAAGGGGGATCCACCTTGTATCCTGGGATCTACTGCCCCATCAGTCTGATGAGCCTGATCTGCTAGGCCATGGAATGTATTATCATGGAACTTATAAACAAAGATATTGGCAACCTTAAAACACTGGACCCCACCCAGTTTGGGTTCATGAAGGGCCGATCTTGTCTCCTGAACCTGATTGACTTCTTCAAATCAGTCTCCAGAGCTGTGAACGAGGGTAAGGCAGTCCACACAGCCTATCTGGACCTCACAAAGTCCTTTGATACCATCCCCCACTCTGAAATCATAGATAAACTTACAAAGCTGGGCATTAATCCCTACGTCACTCGATGGGTTGCCAACTGGCTTATTGACAGAACCCACACTGTAAAAGTAGCTGACTCCAAATCCAGCTCCAGACAAGTGACAAATGGAGTACCTCAGGGTCCAGTCCTGGGACCTCTGTTGTTTGGCATCTACTTCTTTGAAGTACAGGCCAACACTAAGGGACTCTGGCTAACAAAGTTCGCAGATGACTAAATACTGGGAGCCATTATTGAATCCCCAAATTATGTTGATACTCTACAAAAGGGCCTTACAGAAAAAGATGCTTGGTGCCAGAGCCATGGGCTCAAGCTCAATGCCAAGAAATGTATAGTTATCCCCTTTGGGAAAAAACATGTACCCATGAATTACTACATAGGTGGCAGTACACTAAACACCGAAAGTGTGATAAGAGACTTGGGGACACAGGTGGACAGTGGTCTCACCTTCAATAACCACAACACCACAACAGTCAGGAAATCCCTCTATGTGGCATACCTCATCATTAAGGGCTTTTCATCCAGAAAAAAGTAGGTCATTGTCCCACTGTACTCATCCCTCATTAGACCCATTATAGAATACAATACCCCATTTGGTATGTACCTCTCAAGACATCTGCAACAACTGGAAAGCCCACAGAAATATCTCACTAAAAGAATCACAGGCCTAAACAGATGCCCTATACTGACTGCCTTAAAAAACTCCAGCTATACTCTGTCGCATATCATCTACTCCAAAGCGATCTCTGCTTAACATACAAGGCCATGTCAAACCCAGAGCTGTTGGACATGCTGCACTTAAAGAAATCCCAATCCCTCAGAGCCACACACTCCAGGGATCTAAACCTTGTCATCACAATATACAAAACATGCTGGAGGGATAGGTTCCTGACCCAGAGACTCCCCAGACTCTGGAATAGACTGCCCATACATGTCAAGCAGAGCACCTCTTTGGCCCTTTTCAAAAGGAATCTTGATGATTGAATGGGAGAAAGGAAATTCACCCCAGAGATCATGTCAGTCGTCCTGCTAGACAGGGGTCCAGGGAAGTAAATAGTGTGGGAAGAAATAGTCAGGGAATTGTTATGGCTAGGCTTGTATAGGCTCTAGAGCCGATAGCCTAGTACCAACCTATGACCCTATAAACCTATGACTGAATGTAGTCTGACATGCTGTATTCTGCTTGTGTTCCAGGTGTCTGTGTGTCTGAAGGCTGTGGCCCTGCAGACATTCCCAAGAGGGAGTATGGCAGAGTGGGAATACACCAACCATGTCATAGGCAAGGCACAGCTTTATATGTACATGTACTAGGTGTGTATGCATGCAACAGTGTGTGAGGGACACTGTTGTCAGACAGTGTGACCTTGCATATATACCCCTTGTTACAGACAGGTAGCCTTCAGACATGTCACCTCAGTGTTTTGTAGTACCACAGGCTCATACATACAGAACAGGTTACTGCAGTACTGTCAGCAGGTCCCTCACAAGCATATCCATTACATTAACTGCAACAGAGTCACCTATTAACACCTGTGGCCCTGCCATTTCTTTCCCATACACTCAACCCTGATGCAGTTGATGAGAGCATTCATGATACTGTTGTATGACAGGTTTGTGGTATGTATTCCTGAGTTCACCAGATGGAACAGGGAGACAAAATGGTATATCCTTTGCATACACACAGTAAGGACTGACACAGTGGATATGCATACAGTAACATAAACACAGTTGGCAATAGACAGATTAGTAAATTGATATTACCACTTTGATGTACTGTAGTACTACATACATATTACATGCCCCATATAGATTATATACATGAAACATAACACACTACCTCTTACAACACGTAATGTTATGAATGCCTTCATGGATGGTGAGATAACCCACCAGAAATAGTATGTGGAGTCATGTATTGTTCCTACAAGCCTGGACAAGTGATAGTGTAGCAGACATCATGCCAGCATGATGTTTCAGTCAGGTATGATACCTGATGCTGGCATGTGTGCCACTACACTCACTGTGGCTGATTTGGCAAGAATATCACATACATGGGTATTGTTTAGGGAAACAGACCACATATAGGTTGCACACATCTAGATATTAAATGCACATATGTACAGATGACTGGTATGGCCTGCACAATGGTTTACCATGCTACATGTGAGGCAGATGCCGTTAAGACACTATATAAAGTAATGCCATCAGGAGGTGGTAAACAGGCGTGGATAGTAGACACATCAAATTGGTTTCAGCCAGGCAGGATAGGATCTTCACCCAAGCACACACACAGTTGCCACTATTGGGATTAGAACCTCTACATATCTAGTTATTACTACTATAGCATTACACAGTTTTCAAACACGCCACAGAGGTTGCATAATTTCACCTAGTCCCAAGGTACTTCTAAGGTGAATGACATCAGCAGACCTAGTAAAGTAGGGTGAGGGAACGTTTACAGGGTGGTACACAATTCAGAATGGTATAACCCCCACAGTATATGATGCACACACACACACACACACACACACACACACACACACACACACACACACACACACACACACACACACACACACACACACACACACACACAGGTGATGTGATATTATAAACCCAACCTCAGTAGTGTTACACAATGGGGCCCATCTTTTATGCTGCCATGTGCAACTGTTTACAATGGTATCCCACTGTCCTCAGCAGAACATCACTGTATGCCATTCAGGGTATCCGTGTGTGTGTGACTCACTCTGTCTGTGTCCCCCTGTGTCTCTCTATCACTGTCTGTCTCTCAGTTCCCCATACCTATGTGTGTGTATGCTTGAGATATGTTGTTATCTGTTGCCCATATATATGTGTATGCATCTCACACAACAGATGCAGATATATCACATATGGGCCACCTACAGCTAGCTGAGGGTAACCCTGTCTGATGTGTGTGTGGGGACAGTTAAGGTGTACATAGCTGTCTGTATGCACAGACATATATACATAATACAGTCATATATTCCTATGTGGGTTCCAACATGTCCTGTGATTCTCTAAGTGTAAGAGCATGCCCAGTGTGACCTTCTATAGTTAGAGTGGGACTCCATTCCAAAGATAGGTGTACTCCAGTCCAGGGTTTTGTGTGCTACAGCCATACCTCTCAGGAGTACACAGGACTTTCCTCAGGGTACTTGTTTTGTTTAGCAGATATTTTCTGACATATCTGTAGACTGAAACTGCAATGTATTGTGTCATTACCTAGTGCCAGGCATCCTCAGATACTCACAATTCTTTACCAGAGGAATACTAGTTGTATGATGTATAGACAAATATTATGAAGGCAGCTATGCAAATTCTTGCCCAACAAGGCCATTTGTGAGGTGTGGCTACAGCCAGTTTAGTAATGACATGGCTGTGTAAACAGTCCAGCACCCTGGTGATATACTGGCTGGGGATCTTCTGCTTGTGTGTTATCTTCCTAACCTGAGATGTCATATTCTTGTGTGGGCATACCTCTCAGCTATACATTTTTTGGTAGATTGTCCAGGTGTCTGGCTAGTGTTTTCATCCTTTCAATGTAAACTTGTGTTTTTATGGCAAGTTAGTTACATATAATTCTAGAGTGATGTTACAAAATAATGACAGACATTACTGTTTCAGACTACATAACCTTCAGACAATTCCCACTACTGCAAATCCCTCAGCCTACCAACTTTTTCAGTATGTAAGGGCGATATTTGCAATACATGCCTATCACTGTGCCTTTGTTCCACTTTTATTTCTGCTCTTGCCCAGACATCTTACTTTCAGAGGTTGGGAGTTATGGGTGTGGGTAAAGAGTACATTCAACTGTGTAGGCATGTCCATTATATGTAAAAGCATATATAAGTAAAAAGGTTTATTGAGAATGACCACTGGCAACAGTACCACAAAGCAGTTATATTCACAAAAACATTGGCACCTCTGCTACACAGCCTTCAAGAAGTCCATTATATGTGTAGTGTATTCCACATAGCACTGTGACTTCCAGGTATGTCAGTGGCAGTGCAGTAGATGTCACTGACATGCATAACAGTTGGCACTGCAGTCAGCTACACAAGGCCCTGTCAAAGACAGCACTGTACCTAGGGCACTACAAGACAGCAGCCAGGAGAACGTGCTAGCCAGATCTTGACAGTATTGATCATACATACACATAGCTCATTGACCCTTGCACATTGTGAACAGGAAACATGTTTTAATTTGTATTGGTACAGCCCTGCCAATGTGTGCTCTGCTGCTATTTCCCTGCAAACATACATGTTACTGCATTTGTGTGGGTATATGGGGGGAGGTGCACCTGTCAACTGTACACATTTGCACAGACTGTGCTAATATTGCTCTACATTTCGGGTCCATTTACCATACTGTTGTGCCCTGTCTTGGGGACTAGAAGCATATCAGTAAAGGGCACAAGTTAGATTGTAATGGCATACATTTGAGTTTTAGACTTCTTACCCTTCATAGCCTTACTGCAACTGCGGTCCTGTTGTGCTATCACTGTGTGCGTCTGTAGGTGAGTAATTTAACATTGCCACTATTTGTGTACCTTTACCAGACATTTTTGTCTGGTGTTCTACAGCTGACTTGTGTGTGTGTGAGGGGTGGGTATGGCACCCCCACACTGACATCCATGCCTGCGGGCTATGACCCCCCAGTTAGTTGTCCCCACACATATACTGCAGTGGGATTTTCCATTACTGCATAGTGTGTGGAGGCCAGTTTTGGGCAGACATTTCCTGGTGTCCCACATAGCTGTCAGTTGTGTGCTGCTATCCCAGTAGGCCACCCCATTCCCTTGCATGCATGCAGCATTACCACAAATATGCTAGCAAAACATACTACTCCTTCATTTATTGTTAAAAAGACTGACTTACCTTGTGCCTGCAGCAGATGAGGAGCATGGTGCTTGAGGGCCGCCTATGTTGGATACACACAGTACACTGCCTATATATGGTAAGTTACAGGTAATGTGATGTGTGTTTTTTCCATTTTTCTGTGCGTGCAGACAGAGGTGTCAGTCCCTGGGGTCCCTGCAGTGTTAGTGTGTGTGCTATGCATTGGTTCTTTGCCAAGGCCAGGGCATACCGGGCATGCCTCTGTGCCTGTTGGGACTTTGGTAATGGTGTGGGGGGGGGGGTTGTGTGGCCCTTCTTCATGCTGTTCCTACTGCAGCTATTTCCACAGGATCATATTGTGTAGCATGGTACATACTATGAACATGTGTGTACATTTGACTGGATAGTACTGCAAAGCTCCACTGGATATGTCAAGGTAGCAGAACCGTGACTTGAGCATCCCAAACACATGCTTTATAATGATCCTGGTTTGTGCGTGTGCCTCATTATGGCATTCTTGAGTGGGTGTGTGTGCATTTCTGATGGGTGTCATCATCCACGGTTCCACTGCATGGCCAGCATCCCCCACCAGATGGCCATATGGGATGTCCCCACTGGCAAATGCCTGGTACAGCTGTGATGAATGTCAGATGTGGGAGTCGTGATAGCTTCCAGGGCTGCCAGCATACACATTCATGATAATACCCTAGGCATTGCACATGACCTGGCAGCTGATGGAGGGGCAGCCCTTTTGGTTTATGTAGATCCTACCCTGTTCACCAGGTGGTGCTTTGATGTGGATGTGTGTGCAGTCTATGGCACCCAGTACCTCTGGGTATTCTGCTACATGGTGGAAGAGATGCATATTGCTGGCCCTCTCCTCCCGGGTGTTGGGGTGCTCACCGGCATGTGGTAGCATGGTATCCAGGAACTGGTGGAGTACCCTGGAAGCAGATGCCTGTGAGATCCCAATGATGTCCCCAGTAGGTCTTTGAAAAGTACCTGTAGCTAGTATTTTTAAGGCTACACATACCTTGGTATCCACTGGGATGGGTTCCCCTCTGCTGGTTCTAGGTTTGAGTTGAGGCCAGCACAACTCAATGATTTGCTGAAGAATGTCTCTGTCTACCCTGTAGTGTTCTACTATAATCTCCAGATCATGTAGCCCCTGATAGATAACCCTCAGTCTGAACACTCTTCTCCTCCTCCTTGGTCTGTGGCAGTTGTCAGCATTATCCTCCTCTCCACCGTCAGCCTCTAGCACATACTGATGGATCAAAGCAATGGCAGCTCTTAACATTTTTCCAGTTAAAATTCCCCTGCATGTGTACAACAATGGTGCAGAGTTTGTAAGAAAAATCTGACTGCAAGGTGTTTCCGTACTTTATACTGTTGTGCTGCAGATGCTGCCTGTATGATTGGTTGACTATAATGAATTCCACCTGCCAGTTATGTTATTTGTACATGGTTGCTTTAATTCTGCTTGTTTTCCTTTTTTTTCTTTTTCCCTTCCCATTTCCTCCCCTTTTAAGCCCTGAGGCTCAACGCACAAACGCGGTGCCCAAATGTAAACAATCCTGCTATTGCCTTTTTTTTTTTTTTTTTTTTTAAGACTGGGTGCGTGACACGCAAACCCATTTAGCTTATGTAAACAGTAAGAAATAAATTCCCCTGGATGTGAACATGCTCCTCAGTTCATGGAATAAGACAATATGGCCTCAGACACACCTCCTTGCTTAGCTGCGCTTAGCTAAGCGTATCTGTGCACCTTAGGGCTCCAATGTGCTTACAACATGCCTTAAACACCCACTTTTCATATCTGTTGCTCTTCCTAGTTACACCATCATGCTAGAGTACCTACATGGTTAGGTGCAATTTGGGACTTAGAAGAATTCTGTGATTCAGTAAATTTCCCTTCCTTTGCATACCCCACTGCCCAAGTCCATAGTTGCTGCACTTACAGAGAGCCTTTCCCCTTGACAACCAGTGTTCCCTCGTATTGTTTTCATTCTGCATGCCATAGACTATAATGGCAAAATGCAGATTTCCCTTAGAATTGATTTTTCACCTTTTTTTTTTTTTATTTTCGTCTCAAACCCGTTTGTGCACTGCTGCCCTATGCGTAAATGGCCGAGATCGGCCAAAAAAAAAATTTGATTTTTATGAAAAATAATCAGTTTTCCATGCCAATGGCCATATATCTGGCCATTGGCATGCCTAACCTCAGTAATACATGCTTTTTTGAGAGCTATCATGCCTCTGTTTTGTTATTTGCAGAAATGTATTCAGTTAGTAACCAAATACATTTCTGCAAATAACACTGTTCCTGTCTGAATATGTGGCTGCTTGGTGAATCACTAATTCACCTCATTTGCATGTTTTTCACCAGAAAATGAAGTAATTAGCATTCTGCAGCTGCATCTGTGCAGGGAACATATAAGGCACACTCCTACACATCAGATCGGCTGTTTGCTGGATTGCTTGGCGGCCATATTCCTTGAGGAGTGGCTACACTGTTCTTGCACAGGATTTTTGGCTTCCTGAATCCTGGGGTAGGTCTATAAATACGACTTAATCATGTAACATAAAAATCAGAATTGGATCTAGCAGCGGGGACTCTCTTCAAGGAATGCTAAACTTTGCAGACATCTGGGACATCATCAGGAATGGGAATAGGTATAGAGACATGTTCTTCGATATCAGCATTGTCTGGGTTGCTCTGAGATGTAGAGTCTGTATCACAGGTATGATGCTGCAATATCAATTCAGACACCGGATGAAGATTCCTGCAGTTTCTCCTGTATTCTATACCCTCAGATTCCACTAAGTAGGATCTTGGCTTGGCACATATACCTCTCACTTGACCAATTCGATCAAACCCTTTCACCATTTGAATCCTCACTGTCTCTCCTTCTTTCAATGGACAAACAAATCTGCTCATTTTATCATAGTTGGACTTCTGAAAGGAACACTTCTTAAAGAGTTGGGCTTTGATTGCTCTGGTGTTTTTAGCATTAGGCACCAACAAATTAGAACTGATAGGCAAGGTTGTTCTGGTTTGCCTAGAGTGAAGTCTCTGAGCACGTGAGCCAAGTAGGTTGTCACAAGGTATATTTCTGAGATTAAGTAAATTCAAGAAGATCTCGGTATTGTCACTCTTTGACCTTTCTGTTAATTGCTTTGCACTCTGTACTGCAAGTTCAGCCAGGCCGTTTGACTGTTGGTATTGCGGACTGCTAGTAATATGGATAAAGTCCCACTTTTTTTTGCAAATTTCTGAAATAATTGACTGGTAAATTGGGTACCGTTGTCAGAAATAACTTT
The DNA here is from genome assembly GCF_019279795.1 of Protopterus annectens. NCBI lineage: Eukaryota > Metazoa > Chordata > Ceratodontiformes > Protopteridae > Protopterus > Protopterus annectens. Next base: position 538,198,414 of record NC_056730.1, on the reverse strand, counting down.
GTGTGAACTACCATGGACTGAGAAATGATGTTTCAACTTAGTAATAACAGTACTGAATGTTAGGTTAGGTAGCAAATTGATCTCAAACCAGTATGAATAAGAGTCTACCAACACTAAATAATGCTGATTGTTCCACTCAAATATGTCAGTGGCTATGGTTGACCAAGATAGTTCAGGAATCTGGCTTACCTGAAGCGGTTCTTTTTGCAAATGCAGTTTAGTACTACTGCATACTGAACAAGATGAAAGCACTTTATCAATGTTTTTTTGACAGAGAAGGTTAAAATACTAGTCCTCTCACCCTTCTTTTGGTAGCTTTGAAACCTGGGTGGCCACAATGCAAAATCTGAATATACTCCTGTTGTAAGGAAGTAGGAATAATAACTTTGGGACCTTTGAAAATGATGCCATCTTCCATCAGCATCTCATCTCTGTATGGAAAGTAAGGTTGTGCTTCTGGTGGTACACAAGATTGCTTTAATGCTCATCCAACACTGATGAAGTGGTTGGGCTTCTGCAAAATTGGATCAGTCTTTGTATGAACTCTCAGCTCATCAAGTCTTGTGGTAGAAAAATTACGCACTTCCATGATATCAAAGTCAAAATTCTCTGCACCAAGCTGTTCTGTGGTATTTCTGGGTGATCTGGATAAGGTATCAGCCAGATAAAGAAGCTTTCCTGTTGTATAGACCATTTTGAAGTTGTCTTTTTGTAATCTAAGCATCATTCTTTGTAGTCTCACTGGAGCTATATACATAGGCTTCTTTAAAATAGTGACTAGAAGTTGATGATCAGTTTCGATTTGGATAGCTCGGCCATAAATATAATCATGGAACTTTGAACATGCAAACACAATTGGCAACAGTTCCTTCTCAGTTTGAGCATACTGCAATTCAGTTTGCGTAAGAGTTCTAGGTGCATAGGCAACTGATCTGCCTTCTTGAAGAACATCTGTACCAAGACCAAAGTTTGAAGCATCACAGGAAAGAACTACTGGCTTGTGGACATCATAGTATCTCAATATAGGTGGATTGGTAATTTGCTGTTTGAGCTTATTAAATGCTCGCTGGTGCTGTTCCAGCCATGACCAGGCAACATTTATGTGTGTCAGCTCTCTTAAAGGTGCTGATAACTCACTGAAGTCAAGGATAAATTTGCCCAAATAGTTAACCATACCAAGGAAATGCTGCAAGGATTGGACATTGTCTGGAGCTGGCAACTTCAGAATGGCTGCTTGTTTGGAAGGGTCTGCTCTTAAGCCTGTAGTAAATAAATGACCTACATAAATAACTTCTGGTAGCCTGAATTTACATTTCAGAGGATTGAGCTTTAAGTTCACTTCACATGCTATGTCCAGAACTTTCCTGAGGTTTCTGTCATGCTCTGCTTTTCCATTACTTCCAATCAGTAAATCATCCACTATTATAGCACACAGATAACCCAAAAAATTAGCTCAATTGCATGCTGAAAGACTTCACTGGCAGAATTTATTGCAAAAGGCATTCTGAGAATTTTGTATCTATCAAATGGTGTACTGAATGTAGTCAGTAATGAAAATATGTGATCAAGCATTACTTGCCAGGTTTCTTTAATGCTTTGTTCAAGTCTCTTGAGTCAATGCATATTCTGATTTCATCTGAGCTTTTCTTATGAGCAAGTACCATGGAAGACACCCACTCAGTTGGTTCTGTGACCGGACAAATCACACCTTGCTGCACCAGCTTGTGTAACTGGAGTTTGACATTGTCCTGCATAGTTATTGGAATTCTCCTCACTGGTCTGACCACAGGACTGACCTCTGGGTCTACTTTCATGGAGTACACAACTGGAAGTTTGCCTAGCTTGTCATCGAAAACATCAGCATACTCTGTGAAAATAGCATCAGGAACTAGGATATGTGCTTACATGATGGACTTCTTTGGTAAAAGAAAGTAGTTTCATTCTTTAACTGTCTCTGAGACCTAATAATGACTGCACAGATGTTCTGACTACATTGAATTTCAAGCTGTGACTGTTCCCAGCTGAATAGCATGAAATCACTACTGAGCCTTTGGTCTGAATCTCTTCACCTCTATAGACAACAAGCTTCGCACAATTAGCCATATTAAGTTGTTCACCCGCTCTCAATCTAGCAAATGTATCTGCTGACATAGCACTACACTTTGAACCAGTGTCTAGTTTGAGCTCCATGGGGTTACCATTGATAAGGACAGTAAAAAACATTTTGTTCTTTGCCAACAAATCTACTGCATTAACTTTTTCACCAACCAATATGCCATTTACATAGAAAATAGGGTTGCAGCTTTCTACATGATCAAACTCCTTTTTTGAGTGTCCTTTCTTAATAACTGAATGAGGCTTGCTTCATCTGAAAACTTTGAAAGTGGTTCAAATTTTTACATTTGTGGCACTCTCTCTTTTAGACTCACGACTGGCACCACAATTACGACAGTTAACAATAAAACTTGACTTGGGTCACCCTTATACTGCACTGAGCATGTCTATTTTGTTGAGCTAGTCTTAGAACTTGCTGGAAAGTTACTGGTTCTCCCTGGGAAACCTGCAGGGGTTGCAGCTGCCATGTGCTTAGGCCTGCTTCTGCTAGCCATGTGCTGCATACTATCTACGCTTGCTCTAGAGGCTGCTGAAACCATGCTCTTTATCAATTGCAAGCATACCTGCATGCTTTTCTTTGAGCTCATGGATTTGACAAATGTCTATAGCTTTGCTCAATGTTAAATCATTGTCATGAAGCAAAATCTTTCTCACTGTAGCATTATTAACACCACACCGAAGCTTGTCCTTTATTAACTCATCTTTAAATCACCAAATCTGCACATTTTAGCTTTATTTCTCAAGTCAGTGATATAAGCTGCAAAAGTTTCTCCTGGCTTTTGGTCTCGTGTATAAAATAGGTGCCTGTCTAATAGGTTCATGGGTAGGTACTGGGCTATCTGCCCAAAGGCATTAATAAGCATAGCTGGAATGTGTTAGCTTTTGCCACCCCCTTAGATTAGTTCCCTGTGCCTCTGTCCAGCAGAGCCATTGAAGTGATCCCTGGGGTAAACTTTCTGTTTCCCATCCACTCATTGAGGCTTCTCTTGAAGAGGGTTAACGAGGAGTTCTGCATAATGTAGATTGGAATCTTGTTCCAGAGCATGGGAAGTCTCTGGGACAGGAATCTATCCCTCCATCACATTCTATTTATCATTGTGGTGAGGTTTAGATCCCTAGAGTGTGTGGCTCAAGGGGATATGGTTTTCCTTAGGTGGAGCATGTCCATCAATTCTGGGTTGTACATGGCCTTGCATGTCAGGCAGAGATCACCTCTGAGTAGGCGGTATGCAATCTAGTACAACTGGAGTTTCTTCAGTTGAGCTGCATAGGGCATCTGTTTGAAGCCAGTAATCCTCTTGGTGAGGTACTTCTGTGGTCATTCCAGCTATTGCAGGTGTCTTGTAAGGTACATCCCAAATGGGGCGTTGTACTCTATGATGGGTCTGATGAGTAATGCGTAGAGGGACACAATGACCTCTTTTGATCTGGATGCAAACCCATTTGTGATTAGGTGGGCCACATAGAAGGATTTTTTAACCACTTTGGCAATGTAATTATCAAAGGAGAGGTTACTATCTACTTGTGGCCCCAGATCCCTTATTACATCTTCCATATTTAGGGGGCTACCACCTATGTGATAGTTTGTGGGTGCATTTTTTTTCCAAAGGGGACGACTATGCACTTTTTGGCATTTAGCTTGAGACCATGGTTTTGACACCAGGTATCTGTCTCAGTGAGACCCTTCTGGAGGATGTCTGTGTCAGCCGGAGAGTCAATTATAGCCCCTAGTTTGCAGTCGTCAGTGAACCTGGTCAGTCATAGTCTTCCTGTGCTTTCCTGTACCCCTGAGAAGTATATGCCAAACAGGAGGGGTCCTAGGACTGAGCCCTGGGGAATGCCACTTGTAACTGGTTTAGGGTCAGAACTAGCTCCCACTACTCTTACCATGTGGGTTCTGTCTGTGAGCCAGTTGGCAACCCATCTTGTGATGTAGTGGTTTATGTTCAGGCTGATGAGCTTGTCTATAATACCTGAATGGGGAATGGTGTTGAAGGCCTTTGTGAGGTCTAGGTAGGCTGTGTGGACCACCTTTCCCTCATCTATAGCTTTGGTAACTGTCTCAAAGAAGTCCACCAGGTTTAGGAGACATGATCTGCCCTTAACAAAGCCGAACTGGGTAGGGTCCGGTGTTTGGAGGTTCCCAATGTGTCTGTTAATGAGATCCATGATTATGCACTCCATAGCCTTGCAGACCAAACTAGTCAGGCTTATAGGGTGATAGTTCCTGGGGTCTGTTGTGGATCCACCTTTGTGGGGTGGAATAACATTTGCTGTGCGCCACTCTATGGGCATGTAGCCTGTGGAGAGCCTGAGTTTGAACAGTGTGTTTAAGTGAGGGGTTAGTTCATCTTGGAGCTCGTGTAGGATGCAGCCTGGGACACCGTCCAGTCCCATTGATGCTGTGCTTTTGGCTTTGGAGAGGGCTGTTTCAACCTGAGTGTCTGTGATTTCAGGGGCACTACATTCTTTTGGTATGGTTATGGGCCCTTTTGGGGGTGAGGGGGGAGAAGTTTGCACTGAACCTGTCTGCCAGGATGTTGGCGATGTCGGTCAGTTCAGTGTATTTTGTGCTATTCTGCACTAACTCTGAGCAGATCTGAGCATTGCCACTTAGATTCTTGACATAGCTAAAGAATGTCTTGTGGTTATCTTTGGAGTCCTTGGCAATTTTTCTTTCAAAGCTAGCCTTGGAGGATTTTATGAGGGTTCGTAGTTTCTTTCTGATCAGGGATGTCTTCCCTTCTTGGAATTTTACACTTTTCTGTACTAGTTTCCTCCTTCTATTGTATAGCTGATTTATGGCAGGGGTCCAACAGACTGGTTTACTTTTCTTGGAGGAGTGAGTTTTGGTTTTGCATGGGATGGCATGATCCATGCTTTCTTGTAGGTGCCCGTAGAGTGCATTAGTAAAGGATTTTGCAGCTTGGACAGCGTTATCCATTAGCATGGGGGCTTTGAAACTTTCCACCTCAGTCTTAAGCAACGTGAAGTTTGCTTTTGAAAAGTTTTTCATGGTGGTTTCTTTGACCGGGGGTAGGGATGGAATATGGATATTCAGAATGATTAGTTTATGGTCAGATCTAACCAGTGAGGGGTTGACTTCTGGTGTGGAACACCTGTCGCCCATGTTGGTGATGACCAGGTCCAATATGTTGTCACCTCTGGTGGGGGTGTTAACCAGTTGATCCAGGGCACTTGAGTTTATAAATTCTAGAAAATGTTGGGCAAGGGAGTTTGTACTTAAGTAGTTCTCCCAGTTAATGTTTGGGTAATTGAAATCACCCAATATCAGGGTGTTTGGTAGGACCTTTATGCTTCCCAGTGTTTCCAGAAATGGGGGTTGGGGGTCCTGGGACATGGTGGGTGATCTGTAGTAAGCTACAATTTGAATTGCAGTTTTGCCCGTTGTTAGTTGCACGTGGATGATCTCTGAAGCATCATGCTGTGCCACTAACCTGGAGCTATGGGTATCCTTGATGAATATGGATATGCCCCCGCCTTTTGTATTTTGGTCCGGGTTTTATGGCCAAAATGTATGGTATGAGTTGTAGCCTGGTAGTGCCGGGGTGCTCTCTGGAGCCTTAAACCTGGTTTCTGTTACTGCACATATATCGATTTTCTCCATACTGAGGAGTGCCTCGAGTGCGTGTATTTTGAGGTTTAGACTTCTGGCATTGAGTAGCATTACCCTCAGATTTTTGTTACTTGTGCTATTTATGGCAGTGGGTTTGTCTTTTGAGCCTTGCCTAAAAAGGCACTATGGGGGTGGCAAGAGCCTTGGCCAGTATTCGAAAGCCTAGGGGTGACAGGTGCAAGCCATCTCTAGCAAAGCAGAGTGGCTTGTCGAGCATGTCATCCCAGGCTGACAGACACTGGATCCCCTTTGAATGACACCAGAAGCTTAGCCAATTGTTGAAATTGATAATTTTTTCTTTATACCATGGTATCATTCTTGGTGAGGGCAGGATGCTACTCAGGGTCAGGGTCATACCAGTCTGGGCTATGTGATCATAGAACTCCTCCATGTCTCTTTTCATGTAGTCCAGGGAGGTACAGCTCAGGTCATTCACACCAACATGGACAATGACAGAGTCATATTTGTACTTGTTCTGGAGTGACCTGAGTGCTTGTGCTATGTGGCGGATCCTGGCACCTGACAGGCAGCTAACCCTAACCTTCTCCTTGTTCACCCTAGTGAGTGGGATGTCAGTGTGCCTGACTATAGAGTCATCCATTACTAGTGTACTGGGTGTGTTATTTTGCCTTAAGGGCTGTGATTGTGTGGCACACTAGTTTTGTGAAGTATGTGTTTCATGGTTTGTGTTGGAGGGTGGAGGTTGCTTGGATGTTTGCTTTGGAGGTCTCTGTTGCTTTTGCAGATTTTTATTTAGAGCCTTCAAGTATGTTTTCATGTATTTATGTGTGTTTTATGCCGGTGCTGGTTTCATAGGTCTATGTGAGATTTGTGGTGTGATTCAAGTAATTCCCTTCTCCTCTTGACTGTCTGGTCCACTCTTGGGTTGAGAGAGCTTAGCCTCCAGTTTGGCTGTATAATTGCATTTCTTGCATGTATTAGTGTTTGGTGGTAGGAGGAGAGGGTTGTCTGTGTACATGAGGCAGTTGTAACATTACCTCAAAATGCCCAGATTCACCAGCTGGACCAGAGAGTACACCTGAAACTGCCCTTTGGACATGCCTGGATAGGTACAGTGAACTGTTTTACTGATTGGCTGGTAAGGTTGAATAGAGAGCCTTGTCCTTCTGTACAATATAGTGGGATCTAGTGCTAAGGTTTATCAGTGCTTGCTATGAATTTTGAGCAAGTGCTGGGCTGAGAAGTGAATGGTTTGAGTGCTTAATTTGAAAGTTTGTCTAGTTCCAAGGGAAAAATTGAAGAGTAGACTTTGTGGAGCCGGGAATAGTTATACCCCAGCTAATTGGCGCTGCCTGGCAAATGCGGGTTTCATAGCAGGTTAATGAAAGAGATAGAAATTAGCCCAAAATGGCCAATAAACTACTTATTTCAAATGCGGGTTTCATAGCAGGTTAATGAAAGAGATAGAAATTATCCCAAAATGGCCAATAAATTACTTATTTCTGGGATGAAACCACTCCTCCAGGGACAGATAGGCTGCTCAAAGCTCCCCTCTTTCACAGGTGAACAGAGAAACTTCCTTCTATCTGAATTCAGCACTAACCTGAAAACTGGACTATACTAGCTTAGAAGGACAGGAAAACAAGTGTGTGTGTGTGTGTGTATATGTATATATATATATATATATATATATATATATATTTATATATATATATATATATATATATATATATATATATATATATATATATTTATATGGTTTACTATTGAAATTGCGATCGAACTTAGTTGAACGGCCACTTCTGCGACGTATTTACGCGAACCGAAACCGCAAAAATTGTTTGCAACTGACAGGCATTTGACGTTCGACATTACCGGCCGCACAACACCTCCACACCCATGCTACCATGGCTCACGCAGGGGCAAGGATCTGCCGTTCGCACAATCGGATTCGACCGCAGTGACATTCGCTCTTCAGCCTTCGTGCAAGTCAAGTCGCACATAGTCGGTTCAGCATTTCAATAGTAAACCTATATATATATATATATATATATATATATATTCAAAAACTAGATCCAAACTTTAGAACTCAAACACAAAAACACTACCACTGTAGAAAACAAAGGGTCTTCAAGTCAAATAATCTTTACGCGTTTCGTCCACCTTTATTATCTGTGAACTTCTTCAGAAAATAAAATACTCATAATACAACAAGTTTAAATAATACCAATACGTCCTCTCATGACCAATATGGACCAATCGGATGTGTCTGACTTTCAATAAACAATTAAAGCCATATACACAGATGTCAGAATTAGTGACAACTTATTATTTCTTTGTGAAAATCTTAAAACATTTTATACATATGTATGTAAATATAATAATGTAAATGTATATATCATAACAATAAAAAATAATAAATTAAAAATCAGTCAATATTATCAAAATACATCTAAACTTAATGTGTATAAAACCATGTGGGTCCCTTACATTGGTCTTTGTGCTTGTAAAAAGCACTTGATGTTGACTGCTTCATTTAACCCAGGATGTTTGTCTGCATTTAACAAAATTTGCCATATGGCTTCCTTACATTCCAGTTTTACTTTATAATTACCACAAAATCCTACATCTTGAACCTTTTCTAATACAGAAAAGGTGAATTTCTTGAAATCCACACAAACACTTGCGTGCCTTGCTAGGGCATTTTTTAAGTCCTTGGTTTTAATAGCTAACAAATGCTCGTAAATACGTTTGTTTAATGTCCTAATGGTTTTACCAATGTAGAAATGTTCACAAGAATTACATAGGGCAACATATACCACATTTTTAGTCTTACAAGTGTAGTGCCCCCTGATGAAAAATTCTTTTCTCAAATGTTTAAAAAAGACTGAACTAGTACCAGAAATGTGTCTACATTGTTTACAATTTTGACAAGGAAAAGTACCATCCATTAATCTATCAATGACACTAGATGGTCCTTTTTCCAAAATCATTTTTAAATTCTTCGTTTTTTTATATGTAAATAAGGGTACCTTTCCTAATATTACACTCAGATCCTTATTCCCCAGAATAACTTTCCAATTCTCAGTTATAATTTTTCTAATGAAAACCATTTCCTCAGTAATAGGAATAGGGAAAGCTAACGTAAAAACAGGATCAACTTTGTCAATGTCAGAAAACTTGTCACCATTAGGAGACTTACATAGTATTGGAATAGCTTTATTTCTTCTCAAGGACAAAACTTCTTGTAATATACTGTTAAGCCATAGTTCTTTGTAACCCCTATCTACAAAAAAACACCTTAATTTGTTTACCTCATTCAAAAAAATGTTTTCACAAGTAGTAAGTCGACTCAACCTAATGAACTGCCCCTTCACAACCCCACGCTTCATAAAGGTGGGGTGCAAACTATCAAAATGTAGGTATTGGTTTGTGAAACTTGACTTTCTAAAAATGCTACTTTCAAATTGACTAGTTTCAATATTGTAGCTCAAATGTAAATCCAGAAAGTCTAAAGTCTCACCAAAACTACCCACAGTAAATTTCAAGAAACCAGTAGAATGATTTAAATATTCAACAAAATTGTTGAAAGAACTGTGGTCACCTTTCCATAGAATAAACAGATCATCAATGTAACGTCTATAGAAAAGGAGATGTCTAGATAGTGGATGTGTCTCCAAAAAAAGTAACTCCCACATAGCCATCACCAAGTTGGCAAAACTCGGTGCCACTCGTGAACCCATCGCTATACCTGTAGTTTGCTTGTACTGTGTACCTTCAAATCTAAAAAAATTGTTATCAAGTACTACCTCCATTAAACAACAAACTGTGTTGACCTTAACATTACACAAATCTGTGTGCACTGACAAATATTCTCTTAACAAATCAACCCCTTTTGTTTGATCAATACAAGTGTACAGAGATACAACATCTAATGATGCAAAATAAAAAGAAACTCCTTCAGTTGGATCTGTATTTAAAAGTTCCAAAAGATGCCACGAGTCTCTTAGATAAAATTTCGTCTTCTGTACTATGGGGTTTAAAATGTTGTCTAACCATATGGAAATTGTCTCGGTTTTAGAAAAACCTGCAGAGACTATAGGTCTAAATGGCAATTTGTCAGTCATTTTGTGTAATTTAGGTATACCGAACAAACAGGCTAATTTAGGATATTCTGTAAACAAGAAATCATATTCTGAATATGTGATGTTACCTTGACTCAATACGTCAAATAGTACAACATCAACTTTTAGAAAACTTTTTTCAATATCTCTGTTAGTTACTACTTTGTAACTGACTTCATCTTCTAACAAGGCTCTCATAGCTTGAACATAATCTGTGACTTTCATAATCACTAAAGTACCACCTTTATCACATTTCATGACTCTAAGGTGTCTGTTTTTGGTCAAAAAATCGAGAGCCTCTAATTCAGAACTAGATAAATTAGGAATTGTGTTGTGATTAATTAATTATGGAGGTGGCAAGAGCCTTGGCCAGTATTCGAAATCCTAGGGGTGACAGGTGCAAGCCATCTCTAGCGAAGCAGAGTGGCTTGTCGAGCATGTCATTCCAGGCTGACAGACACTGGATCCCCTTTGAATGACACCAGAAGCTTAGCCAATTGTTGAAATTGATAATTTTTTCTTTATACCATGGTATCATTCTTGGTGAGGGCAGGATGCTACTCAGGGCCAGGGTCATACCAGTCTGGGCTATGTGATCATAGAACTCCTCCATGTCTCTTTTCATGTAGTCCAGGGAGGTACAGCTCAGGTCATTCACACCAACATGGACAATGACAGAGTCGTATTTGTACTTGTTCTGGAGTGACCTGAGTGCTTGTGCTATGTGGCGGATCCTGGCACCTGACAGGCAGCTAACCCTAACCTTCTCCTTGTTCACCCTAGTGAGTGGGATGTCAGTGTGCCTGACTATAGAGTCATCCATTACTAGTGTACTGGGTGTGTTATTTTGCCTTAAGGGCTGTGATTGTGTGGCACACTAGTTTTGTGAAGTATGTGTTTCATGGTTTGTGTTGGAGGGTGGAGGTTGCTTGGATGTTTGCTTTGGAGGTCTCTGTTGCTTTTGCAGATTTTTATTTAGAGCCTCCAAGTATGTTTTCATGTATTTATGTGTGTTTTATGCCGGTGCTGGTTTCATAGGTCTATGTGAGATTTGTGGTGTGATTCAAGTAATTCCTTCTCCTCTTGACTGTCTGGTCCACTCTTGGGTTGAGAGAGCTTAGCCTCCAGTTTGGCTGTATAATTGCATTTCTTGCATGTATTAGTGTTTGGTGGTAGGGGGAGAGGGTTGTCTGTGTACATGAGGCAGTTGTAACATTACCTCAAAATGCCCAGATTCACCAGCTGGACCAGAGAGTACACCTGAAACTGCCCTTTGGACATGCCTGGATAGGTACAGTGAACTGTTTTACTGATTGGCTGGTAAGGTTGAATAGAGAGCCTTGTCCTTCTCTACAATATAGTGGGATCTAGTGCTAAGGTTTATCAGTGCTTGCTATGAATTTTGAGCAAGTGCTGGGCTGAGAAGTGAATGGTTTGAGTGCTTAATTTGAAAGTTTGTCTAGTTCCAAGGGAAAAATTGAAGAGTAGACTTTGTGGAGCCGGGAATAGTTATACCCCAGCTAATCGGCGCTGCCTGGCAAATGCGGGTTTCATAGCAGGTTAATGAAAGAGATAGAAATTAGCCCAAAATGGCCAATAAACTACTTATTTCAAATGCGGGTTTCATAGCAGGTTAATGAAAGAGATAGAAATTATCCCAAAATGGCCAATAAATTACTTATTTCTGGGATGAAACCACTCCTCCAGGGACAGATAGGCTGCTCAAAGCTCCCCTCTCTCACAGGTGAACAGAGAAACTTCCTTCTATCCAAGTAAGGGATGGGCAAACAGAAACTTGCAGCACAGCCCTGAATTCAGCACTAACCTGAAAACTGGACTATACTAGCTTAGAAGGACAGGAAAACAAGTGTGTGTGTGTATATATATATATATATATATATATATATATATATATATATATATATATGTATATATATTTATATGGCTTACTATTGAAATTGCGATCGAACTTAGTCGAACGGCCACTTCTGCAACGTATTTACGCGAACCGAAACCGCGAAAATTGTTCGCAACTGACAGGCATTCGACGTTCGACATTACCGGCCGCACAGCACCTCCACACCCATGCTACCATGGCTCACGCAGGGGCGAGGATCTGCCGTTCGCACAATCGGATTCGACCGCAGTGACATTCGCTCTTCAGCCTTCGCGCAAGTCGAGTCGCACATAGTCGGTTCGGCATTTCAATAGTAAACCTATATATATATATATATATATATATATATATATATATATATATATTTTTTTTTTTCAGAAAATAAAGCAGATACAATCAAAAAACACTTTAAATGCACATAAATGGCTATCACACTTGAGTACGTAGCCTAGAACAGTTAAACAGGTAATTTAAACACAAAAATGACTTAGTTAAAATGCAGGCAGTAAAATAAGTACAATATGTAGCTGAAACAAGCTTTTTAAATCATAGAAACTCTACAAAATTGGTGTTCTAGCCAAAACTAGCTAAAGGCAGCAAGAAGATGCAGAAAAATGATAATCACTCCAATGTCTCTCTTTTGTCTCTCTGCTGCTGTAGAACTCTGAAATGCACCAGGCAGGAGCTTGCTGAGCTGTATACAAGTGCAAAAGCCTTGCACATGTGGGTTTTATAGCAGGGAAATGAAAGATATAGAAATTAGCCAAAATGGCCAATAAACTACTTATTTCTGGGCTAAAACCACTTCTCCAGGGACAGATAGGCTGCTCAAAGCTCCCCTCTCTCACAGGTGAAGAGAGAAACTTCCTTCTATCCAAGTAAGGTATGGGCAAACACAGAAACTTGTAACACAGCACTGAATACAGCACTAACCTGAAAACTGGACTATACTAGCTTAGAAAGGCGGGAAAACAAGTATTTTCTTTTCAGGAAAATAAAGCAGATACAATAAAAAAAACCACTTTAAATGCACATAAATGGCTATCACACTTGAGTGTGTAGCCTACAACAGTTAAACAGGTAATTTAAACACAAAAATGACTTTGTTAAAGTGCAGGCAGTAAAATAAGTACAACATATAGCTGAAGCAAACTTTTTAAATCACAGAAACTCTAAAAAATCAGAGTTTTAGGTGGAATTAGCTAAAGGCAGCAAGAAAATGCAGAAAAATTATACTTAATCACTCCTAAGTCTCTCTTTTGTCTCTCTGCTGCTGTAACATTTTTCTTTGGTTTGCACATTTCTCTAAATTTACATTTTAAGCACTCAGCCAGTACAACAATATGGCAATTTCCCCCCTCTCATGCATATACTGCTGGTGCATACACAAGTGAACACTCTCTTTCAATGGTTTCTGACCCCACTAAGTTAAGCAAAATAAATGCCCTTGTACATGTATCTTTGTCAGAAAAAGTTGCTTGTATGAAAGTATCATATTCCTGCTCAAATACTCTCCAATTCTCTACAATATTATGATCAAACACAAGTGGACTGGGTCTGCAAAATGCCTCTTCCATATTAACACACAATAGTGAAGGTGCTTATATATGTGCCAGAACTTGTGATTATGCCCAGTAGTACAACAGACTGTTTGAAATAACCGCACTTTGCTAAATAAGTCTCCATAGCACAAGAACACTTCAAAATCACTGTGCTTTGTGAAACCACCCTTTATCAGTATAAGAAATACTTTGAAATGACTGTACTTTGCAAATGAACTGTACATAGCACAAGAATCTCAGAGTAAGAAACACTTTGAAATGAATGCACTTTGCAAATGAACTATATACAGCACAAGAAACTTTTCCAAATGGCTGTATTTTGCAAAATAACTCTGCACGGTGTAAGAAACACTTTGAAATGGCGGCACTCTGCGAATAAATGTACACAGCACAAGAAACTTTTCAAAATGGCTGTACATTGTACTTTGCAAAATAACTGTACTTTGCACACAGTAAACTCTTTGAAATAATTGCACTGTAATGAAGCTCGCACAATAAACACTTTGCACACTCTGAGATACTTCGAAGAATTCTAGTTATGCTGTGAATGGCTTCAGTCAATGAAAAATAGTAGGTTATGCCAAAACATGGTTGTTTACTAAATAACATGTAGTTGTCTTGCTTTTCTAAACTTGTTTTGCCTGTTTATTGTACTCATTATGCCCATTTGACCTCTTATGCCCATTAAACTTTTCTTGTGCTTGTTTTACTTTAAACATGCTTGTTATGCAAACCGGAGGCAATTCTGAACCCCATATAAGTATTTCTGATAATTTTATCAACTATTGTGGCACTTTATTTAATTAATAATATGTTTTATGCCTTTTGTTTGATTAATAATACATTTTGTGCTACTTGTTTGATTAATAATGCGTTTTGTGCCTTATGAATGGTTTGTATCATTTTATTTGTAAAATAAATAATTTGTGCATGTTTTGGTTACCTGAAGTTTATTTCTAGCCATTAATTGTTTGCGGAATGTATCACCCAACCTGCGCAATATACCTTCACCGTCAACTCTACACCTCATGGCTTGAAGAAGTTGCACAGTCAATCCCGGTTCTGACACCATGTCACTCATCCGGTTAGGATAAAACAGACGAACAGTTGTGGGTTTGGTACAAGCAGCTTTATTACATACAAACAGAAACACTTTATAATCTCAAAATACTGAAATGTTGAATTTCAGTATCTCGAGACTATAAAGTTGAAGTTTTGAAATAGCGAAAGTGCATAATCGCGAATTCGAATATCTTGAATTTGCGATTACAGCTTTACACTACGTAATGTCCAGGGTTGTATGTGGATGGTGTGTGGTGCCGTGTGTGGATTTAGGTGTAATGTCAGGTAAGTGAGTGTTTTGTAAGGGTTTTGGGTGGGAGTTTGAGTGTATGTGAGTCTGCTGATATGTGTGATGTGTGTGTGTATGTGTGTGTGTGTGTGTGTGTGCGTGTGTGTGTGTGTGTGTGTGTGTGTGTGAATGTGTGTGAGTGAGTTTGCTTTTGTTTTCTGTTTGTGCAATATCAGAGTTAGTATATATATATATATATATATATATATATATATATATATATATATATATATATATAAATGTGTAGGGGGGCTGTGGGGGGTGCAGTGGGCTTGCCCCCCTGCTTATTTGTGATGTAGGTTTGTGGACCAGACAGCATGAACTCTATACACTTAATCTGATATTGTAACTTTGAATACATTTTTCATTTAGGTTGTTTTCTATTGGCACTTGGGTGTGAAATGCACAGCAGCTTGTCTGGCACTTAGTACAGATGAGTAAGACTATGAGATGTTTATGAGCTGTTTCCTGTAGCACAGGGATTGATTCCTTCAGCCTTCATTTGTCGGATATGTGACTCAAGTCACTTCACCAGACAGTGCTCCTAAGCTGATCCTAAAATGGATACTTGTGTCCAGTGGGCTGTCCCAGGCTGTTAGCTGAAGTGTTAAATGTTTGCCTTTTGGTTCCTGCACCTTTGTTATCACCACTAATTAGTGCTTCACTGTATGTCAGTTGAATATAAATCCCAGCAGGTCTTTTGTAGTTTAATAGTTTCCAGATGCATTTTTAATAAATGTAACCATCACATCCCACCCTGGCTAGGGATCCTCAGTGGGTATTAAATATTAATGTTATCTATATTTGTGGAAACTCAGTTCCTCAAAATATCTTTTAATTAATTCATAACTCACTCTATTAATTTCTTTATCCAAAACTATTATCATTAGTATATTATTACTGTCCAGTACATCCTTTTGAATCATAATGAGTTTGTTAATGCTGTCAAATATTTGCTTTTCTTCTATCAACCCACACTGAACCATATCTATTTTTCTTGACAATATCTTTGCCAATCCTTTTGCCAAAATCATCATAAACATGTTGTCATGATTCACAATCAAAATTGGTTTATGACTTTGGGTCAGGAGGATCTTTCCCTTCCATTGATATAACTACCACTAGTGTTTCTTTTCAAGTCAAGGCACATCCCCACCCTGAAAAAGTACTAGCCAGACTTTTATTATCTCTTGTTCCTTTTTTCTTGACACTTATATAAGAATTATATCTTATATAAGGACTCGAAAGACAATCATAAGGCCTTCTTTAGCTATGTTAGAAATCTGGGTGGAAACTCCCAGATATGCTCAGAATTAGTCCAAAATGATACAAAAATCACTGAACCCACAGACATTGCAAACATACTGGCAGACAGGTTCAGTGAAAATTTCTCCCCCCCAAAAGGAGAAATATCTATCCCAGCAGAGTGTAGCCTCCCAATCATCTCAAATGCCCAGGTAAGAGCTGCTCTCTCTAAAGCTAAAAACACAGCATCAATGGGACCGGATGGTGTCCCCGGCTGTGTGCTACACGAACTCAATGAGGAACTAAACCCACACATAAGGCTGCTGTTTAATCTTAGCCTTACCACAGGATACATACCCAAAGAGTGGAGTACGGCAACTGTGGTCCCACTCCACAAAGGCGGTGCTTCTACAGACCCTGGTAATTACCGCCCCATAAGCTTAACAAGCCTGGTCTGCAAAGCTATGGAGAGGATCATAATGGAACTCATAAATAAAGACATAGGGGACCTACAGACATTGGATCCTACCCAATTCGGCTTTGTCAAGGGCAGATCATGCCTCTTGAACTTGGTCGACTTTTTTGAAACAGTCACCAAGGCCATTGATGAGGGTAAGGCAGTTCACACAGCCTACCTTGACCTTGCAAAAGCTTTCGACACAATACCGCACTTGGGTATCATAGAAAAGCTCACCAGCTTAAATGTAAACCCATATGTCACAAGATGGGTTGCAAACTGGCTCAAGGACAGAACCCACAGGGTTAGAGTTGCTGGTGCCATGTCAGACTCCAAGCCGGTCACAAGCGGTGTCCCACAGGGCTCAGTCCTGGGCCCCCTCTTGTTCGGCATCTACTTTTCAGAAGTGCAGGCAAACATAGGAGGATTGTGGCTGACATAGTTTACAGATGACTCAAACTGGGCGCCATAGTTGAAAATCCATCAGACACAGATATCCTTCAGAGAGGTCTCATAGAAACGGATAACTGGTGCCAGAGCCATGGCCTTAAGCTAAACACCAAAAAATGTATAGTCATACCCTTTGGTAAAAACAAGGTAACCCCAAGTTACCACATAGGTGGCAATCCATTAAGCACAGAAGAGGTTATCAGGGACCTGGGGACCCAAGTTGACAGTAACCTTTCTTTTGACACTCACATTGCCAAAGTGGTTAGGAGGACCTTCTACATTGCTCACCTGATTATGAAGGGATTCACATCCAGATCAAGGGAGGTCATTGTTCCCCTGTACTCTTCACTTATCAGACCAATGATTGAGTACAATGCCCCATTCGGAATGTATCTTACCCGACACCTGCAGCAATTGGAAAGACCCCAAAAGTTCCTCACCAAAAGGATAAAGGGGCTCAAAAATATGCCATATGCTGCCCGACTGAAGAAACTCCAGCTCTATTCAGTCGCATACCGTCTGCTCAGAGGTGACCTGTGCCTGACATACAAGGCCATGTCCAACCCGGAATTAATGGACATGATCCACCTCAAAAAATCCAAATCCACCAGAGCCACAAGAGCAAGAGACTTAAACCTCAACACGGATATAAATAGGACATGCTGGAGGGACAGATTCATCACCCAGAGACTCCCTATGCTGTGGAACAGAATCCCAGTCCATGTGAGACAGAGCACCTCGCTGGCTCTGTTCAAGAGGAATCTTGACCAGTGGATGGGAGATTGTAGGTTTACCCTGGGGATCATCTCTGTATCACTGCTGGACAGAGGGACGGCAAACTAATGGGTATAGTATTCTTCAACCTAAGGGGTGGTGAAAGCCACACAACTCTGGCTAGGCTTATAAATGCCCTAGGGCAGATAGCCTAGTATGAACCTATGAACCTATGAACCTATAATTCCAACACTTATAGGTGTTTTCCCTGTAATATGGTTTTGTACTGGTTATTTAACATCAATTTCCATTTCTCTTATTTTGGATATTAATACCCACTTTCTACTTTTGGTAACTGTGGAAGTTTTAATTGGCTCTGATATAACATCATTTCCTGTGTGTTATTCTCAGCCTCTATGTCTTGTCTATATAATATACTGTAATAATTTACAAATACCTTCATAATTTTCCTGGACCCATTTCTACCTTACCATTCTCATAATTCTTAATTTTACCTACTACCCTTTCAACTTTTTGTTGCCTCAAGTGTTGAGCTAGCAATGTGGTTGTTCTATGGTTCTTGTCAAAAATAGTTGTTTAAAACCATTGCTCTATGTCAGTGTTATAAAATATGAAAAAAAACTGCTTGAAATAGAAAAGGTCAAAAAAATCCTGTTTTGTTGTTTTTTTTTTTCAGGGGTGTTAGCTCCCTCTCACACACACACCTGATGTGAAGGATAAGCCCCCCACATCCAACAAAGTTTTGTATACCAACTCCATGGTCACACCAACTCAAAGAAGGGAGAACTCTTTCAAAAGAAGTGAATCATTGCTGGCGCACAATCAGAGCTCACATTGGCAATGATTTCCAATGGGAAAAAGTGCTCAGAATTATGAGATTCATCTTTTTTCTGCAGGATACTGACACTTGAACAAATGCACCTTAGTCATTGTAGAGAAGCCTGTTCTTCAACATCCCATGTATTTATTTTCACTTTTGTAAATTGCTTACTTTTTATGACCACTAGATACCTATTGTGACTATTATTCCATATCTCATCTGTTTTCAGTGGACCATGTTAATGATCTTCACTTTGCAATTATCCCAGTCCTTAGCTATCTCTTTACTACTTAGCATTAAATTAATAATATTTGACTTAAATTTTGATCTACCCAATCAATAAACAGTTTCTTTTCAAGAGAAATGCTGGGAAATGTCAATGCTTGTCATAACAGAATTTTACTTATAAAAAGTAATTTGTATAGTTACATTATCTGAAACTATCACTGGATGTGTTTTCATGGTTCACACCATGTTACAGTAATGTTTCTACATGTAACATCTATCTAATCTTGCCCAAGAAACATATTTCCCTAGTAATATGTATAGTACAGCTTGTTCTGGTTTAGTTTTATTATATCAATATGCCCAAATGCATACATATATTTCTCTAAGTATATGCCATCAGCAGGTATTCTACAATATCTTGTCCCTTCAACAGACATCTTCCTTATTTTCCATTGTGTTCCACTCTCCAGATACTGCTATACATATTCAATAAAATGCTGTAACTTCTCCCATAATATACTTTATATCTTGTCTCATTGCTTTCAATATAATATATCCTGCAGCCAGTGTAATTCTTATACCATGCCAGCAGCCTTTCACCACTATAAATTTTCCCTGACTATCCTTAATTTGTTCTTCAGTCTTTATTCCAATGCCCATTTTAATTGCTAATAAGCCTTTTTTCCTTCCACTCTCCTTCTATTCTCACAATGGAACTCTCCTTCCCATTTTACATTACAAAACTTTCATTCAGGTTCTTTATGATTCAGCTGTTTCTTATGACATTATATGTGCACTACTCTTGCAAACACAACTCAGCACCATGCCATGTTTCTCCTGTCCACTAACCTATTTGTTTGCCAGACTAATAAGCCCAACAGTGACATATTAAAATTATTTTATTCTTCTTGCACATATGCATTTTCTTGTTGTTGCAATATGGCCTACCATATTCTGCCTCTATCATTGCTTGTGCCACCGTATGCATTGTCCAAGCTGAACCTGATCTGTTATGTTCTTTAAATCTTTATCCAAGACTTGGGGAGGTATGGAATTGTGACTAACTATATTTTCAAAAAAAAAAGAAAGAGGATTAAATTATTTTAATTATTTAAATTTTGTTTAAATAAATAGGTGCAGTTGTGTGTTTATGCTACTTTGTACTTTTCTGTTATGTTCCATCTGATTGCATTTTTTTCGTTTGTTCTGGGACCTTATAAAAGCTATCTGCTTGTATTTTAAACCCTGCTGGGCCAAAGTCTAGTGTAGTTTAATTCACAGTTGTGGCAGAACTGCATAGTACTACCAGATTTGTGCCTCAATCATTTATTACTGCATTTTTCTATAGACAGTGCTACTGGTAAATTTCTGCAGTCTGGTGGTTTAAACTGTAGTAGAAATTCAATAGTGAGAGAATTGTCTCTGCTTCAGTTTCTTCTTCAGTCTTTTTATAGTGTTTATTATTTACTTGCTTGCATTATGTATCCACTCCATCGCCCACTAATACATTAAGCTAAAGTTTCTGAAAGAACTCCAATATTTATTTTAATTTTATGCTAGCCCCTTTAGCTAGCCTGCTTGTTCCTTGAACATTACCCAACCATTCTGCTGTTGTTGTTTTATGTCTGTGTCTCTGCCTCCACCCATTATGATTACCCGATTTCCAAAGTCCCTCCCTCATCTCTTTCATTGCTATTGATTGTTATACAAGCTATTTATGTACTCTTCCCACACATTGTTTTCCAGAGACCCATGATACTGAGTGTGCAGCTAGCAAACCAGTATTGTTTTTGAGTAACCTTCCTTTACTACATACTGTCTCCTGTTCATTTTGTTGGAGTTCAGTAAAACTTATTGTCCTAGCCTGCATTCTAGAAGTGTTTTACTTGTAGCCAGTGCCACCCATGGGAAACTTAAGTACTTTTGATTGCTAAATCGTACTTATGTTTTTTTCAGTGATTGCTTTTGTTTCCTGCTTTTATGTGTGCATACCCTAAGCTGTTGGACATGCTCCACTTAAAGAAATACCAAACCCTCACAGCCACATGCTCCAGGGATCTAAATCTTGTCATCACAATGAACAAAAGATGCTGGAGGGATAGGTTTCTGACCCAGAGACTCCCCATACTCTGGAATAGACTGCCCATACATGTCAAGCAGAGCGCCTCCTTGGCGCTCTTCAAAAGGAACTTTGACGATTGGATGGGAGATAGGAAATTCACCCCGGTGATCACATCAGTCATCCTGCTAGACAGGGTCCAGGAAAGTAAATATTGTGGGAAGAAATATCCAGGGAATTGTTATGGCTAGGCTTGTATAGGCCCTAGGGCAGATAGCCTAGTACCAACCTTTGCACATATGAACCTATATAGCCCTTATAACAGAAACCTGGCTAAAACCAGACATCTCTAGCAATGAAATACTTCCCTCAGGATACAATATACATAGGCTAGCCAGACAACAGAAAAGAGGTGATGGTATTGCCTTTCTATACAAAATCAACCTCAGTTTATAAACATTTGACCTAACCAACCCAAACTTTTACAACATCGAATTACTGTCTACTAAACTAACAATCCAAAGAAACATTTGAACATAGTGGCAGCCTACATCCCACCCGGGAACTATTTGACTACTCTAGAACACATCTTAAATTGGACAGGAACATCCTTCTCTCAGGAAACAATTATAATAGGTGACTTTAATGTAGACTGGTTCTCCTGTAGCTCTCAAAATCCCTCTGACCATATCAACCTACATGGTTTCTCACAAACAATCCAAACTTCTACTAGAGTAGACAAAATATCAAATAAACATTCAGTCCTAGACTGGTTCCTTGCAAACAGGGCAAATTTATCCCTATACTCTGGTTGTCTCCCAAACAGCCTCACTGACCATATTCTAACTTACTTTCTCTGACACCGAATAAATCCACAAAAACGTATCACCTACCATCAAATCAGAGCTAAGACAAAATATATTCTAGGGGCAGAGCCTAGATGGCCAACTGACAGCAGTGAATTTTGAGAGCTCTATAAACTAGTATAATATAGGAACATTTTATTATTTCCAAGTTTAAAATGTCAGAAATCTATAGATAAACTACTAAACTACATAAACATCAATTTTGGTGGAGATATACAAACATTTTCCTGTCAGGTAACTTGGAGATATATTGAGTCACTGAATATGAACAACTCAAGGAATTCTCTTCCAGATGCTACTTTGAAAAAAGAATTGCAATTGATGACATCTACCTTACAGGAACTATCTTTGAAGATGGATGGCTTTAAAAATGACTTAGAAACTCTCAAATTAAATTCTCAAAAACAGACTGATACTCTTAAGGAACTATTACAGCAACACCATACAAAAATAAATATAGAGACGTCTCTAAATGACATTGAAGGGAGACTCAGAGAGGAAGAATTCCAAAAAGAACTTCTGTTTAAATAGAATACATGGCTGCTTAACAAAATAGATGACTTAGAAAACAGGGAAAGGAGAAACAACATAAGGATCTTTGGTCTGCCTGTAAACACTGAAGGAGAAGACATTATTTCATTCTTAGTCCAATAACTACGGCTGAGAGATAGCCAAGGCGTCTAAATATCCCATGCATAAAATGTTCACATGAATTTTTTATATGAATTTTTTATAAGATTTCACGTATGTTGTTATACTCTAAATACACACAATAGAACAAGCTACGATTTTATATGGTCAGGTTAATTTCTTCAGCTTGACTTTTTTAACAGAATATTTTAATATGTTTCAATATATTTTTGTATATGATGCTGTCGATATATATGAAGAATTATAGTGCGTTTGCCTTATTATGTTGCTATTATGGGTGAATTGGAATATCTTGCCTTTGCATATCAAGCACTAATAAGTCTCTTTTTTGATGGTGAATGCAGATTTGATGTATATTCCTTTAATATTGTAATTGGTTGTATTTAAGTATGCATGTGACTTATATAAATGTGATTAGGATGATTTTTTGGATGTTAACGGTCTGACGAAGCTATAGTGAAAGCGCTTACCGATTTGTTTTAAACAATAAACAGATTTTTTCCTTCAGTTGTACGGAGCTTTATACATTCATGTGAACATTTTATGCATGGGATATTTAGACGCCTTGGTTATCTCTCAGCCGTAGTTATTGGACTATTTATCGGTGCATTTTTGGCGGGCAGAGAGATATTAACACTGTTAGAGATGTTCTTTTATTGCTTGATTATTTCATTCTTAACAACCTGGATTCCTGAATTTTTAGACTTGAAAGAGGGACTTTCATTTGGAATTGAAAGGGCACATAGAGCATTGAGGAAACATGCTTCTAACTCAACAAATACTCCACCTAGATCCATAGTTATAAAATTTATTTCATTTCTGGACAAGGAACTAATATTAAAATCTGCTTGGAGAAAATCACCCTTAAAATACAATCAAAGCCTGGTAAGGTATGACAATGATTATTCTTCCAGAATACTAGAACAAAGGAAAAAAGTCTGGCCAATAATAAAACTGTTGAAACAAAACAACATTAAAGCACAGCTGGCATTTCTAGCCAAGATAGAAATACTTTTTAACAATGAGAAGAGAACCTTTAATGAGTTAGAAGAAGCTACTGTATTCATCAAAAACAGCAACATAGTGTCTATCCCAGAAGAAATGGAATGGATGGCCCCTACTCTTAAAAGAATAAAAGAAACAAATCCTTGGACTGATGCTAGAAAGAAGAAACAAAAAACTGATTCCAAGATAGCATTCCCCAAAAATAACTCTTACAACTACATCTCTCAAAGTATCAACTGATATGCTACATCACTTGTCATCTGTTTTTATTTAAAAAAGGAGGGTTTCTTAAACAACTGAGAAACAGTAATGATTTATTCAGAATGTTCAGAGTCCAGTAATTCTTCATAAACAAAGGTAGGTCAAGATGGGTTACTACTTACATTATATAAAAGCCAAACAATGCAACATATAATACAAACATAGAAGTTTCTATTCCCCTACGTGAACTCAGTGAATACTTATCTTGTTCATTTTTCACTGATTTTACTTATAATAATTTAAGTAAGTAATTAATTTAACAAGGTACCATTCATCAGAGTTCTGACTCAAATGTAACAAATTAACATCATATATAATAGCAGTAACAGTTGAGTGTTTTGAAAAAAAAATGCTGTCATGGAGACTAATGCCTTCTTCAGTTAAAGTTTGATTTGGAAATGTCATGTATATCCTGGTTAAATAATAGTAGCAAGCTCTTAGTACAAATGTCATCATTATTCTGTCTAAATATAGTTAATATCAATTATGGCAGGTATCATAGCTTTGAGTGCTGTTTGATTAAGCATGACATGTTGTGTGTGGATGCAGCTGTTGTATGTTGCCGCTTTCATCTCTGGGAAGCTGAGGGTTGCGGCTTGTGATTGAGGTTTACTGATGCTTGTGTATTAGGAAGAGACATTTGGTGTTTTAGCCTGGATCCAGGGGAAGAGGGTGGATAAAACTGTGATTTGGGATATTTTGGCAGAGAATAGTTTGTTTATACATCTTCTGAGTGAGAGGTGGGAAGGCTAGAAGAATGTGTTATCTCTTGTTGTGGTGGCTCGTTGGGAGTTTTTTTTTTTTAATCTGTTTGCTCTCCGTTCTTTTCCTGATTGCTGCCTCACTGAAAGGGAAGGAATTTAGGCTTGAAGTTGCAGTGAAGTGAAGCTTTGTTTCAGGTGCATTGGGAGCCTCTAGTATGCAGTACACAGACACACTAAAAGAAACAGACACTCCCGGGTTGTTATGGTAATGTAGACAGAGTGACGATAATGCTTAACTGCTCTGAGGAGCCTCCGTGATGATTCTTGGCAATGTTTTTGGTTAGGGAAAAAAAAAAAAAAAATATATATATATATATATATATATATATATATATATATATATATTTTTGTTTTATTTATTTATTTTACATTTGTTGACCAGGATATTACAACTGGATATATGTCCATTTTCAGCGGAGGCCCGGGGAGAAAAGCTCCACATACCAAAAAAAGAGACAGTACATGCATCACTGAGTGATAAACTGTGGCAGACACGTTTATAAAAATATAGACAAAGAATACAGGCAGATATCAATATACACTATGTGCAGACTTACATCTGATTGGCAAAGACATATCAGAAAATGTGAACATAGAATAAAATCAGATTTCATAATTCACAGTTCTTAGACATTCAAATGCTGTGAGGCATAGATACTTGACTAAACAGCAGGTTGGGTAGCAGGACATGTACTAGTGAAGTTGTTAGTCAGGTTTAGAACAAGAGCACAAGCAATGAGATCTGAGGTATTTTTAAGTTCTCTATTAAATAGGGGTAGTGAGGTTTCCTTGGTAATGGTAGTAGGGAGTAGATTCCATATTTTACCAGTTGAGTTGGCAAATATAGCATTGCCTGCAGAGTTGCTGGATTGTTGGGTCAGTATCAATAGTTTATCAGCTGAGTGTAATGGCCTGGGGGCACTATGAGAGGTGAGAATATTTTTGAGGGCAGGGGTGTTCGGTTGAAGGAGTATTTTATCCGCTACTATAAGCTGGTTGAACTGTAAAAGGGTAGGATACTCTAGCCATCCTAGTGCTTTGAGGTTCTGGCAATGGTGCATCCTAAAAGCCATGGCTGTAGCGAATCTGTATATATATATATATATATATATATATATATATATATATATATATATATATATACATATATATATATATATCAAAAATAAAAGGGCTGTTTTAAACCACATGTACCCATATTGATGGTCTCCCAACACTTCGTTTAGCTCATTAAGTTG
The DNA here is from genome assembly GCF_019279795.1 of Protopterus annectens. Lineage (NCBI taxonomy): Eukaryota > Metazoa > Chordata > Ceratodontiformes > Protopteridae > Protopterus > Protopterus annectens. Next base: position 538,172,988 of record NC_056730.1, on the reverse strand, counting down.
ATTCTTGATAAAAAAATAAATAAATAATAAGCGCAATTTTATATTTAAAATGTATTTTGGTCCAAACACATTAAGGATTTACATAAGAGTGGAAGTCTGAGTTATTGTGAAAGACTAAGAGCACTTGGTCTTGTGCAGAACCCTTTGCAGTGGTCTGGGAGGTGAGCTTGCTTGGACGGGTTGGGCATATGGGGATAGCTGATTCTAGGGGTGTTTGAGGTTTCCAGGAAGTGCTAGAGAGTCATCAGATTTCTTTCGTGGAAATATCTGTGGAAATGGAAGGTGTGTTGAGTGGTTCACTGGCAGGATGACCACTGCATGGAACAGGCTGGTAAAATGGAACAGGACAAATACTGGTTTGGATATTTTAAGAACAGCCTGGAAACACACCACATGAACTAGTGAATGGCATTCAGGCAAATCTGGATGAGTATTGTTGTCTGTGCTTGAAGTACTGATATGTGTGGGTGTGTAAGGATGGAAATGTACTTATAACAAATAAGAAACTAGAAGGGTCTCATAATTTAAAGTCTATGGACTGTATAAACTTGCTTGGAAGGAGCTAATAATAAGAATAAGCATTACAGCTTGTGGGCTCTCAAATAACTGAGCAAGAGCCAAAAAAAAAACCCACACACAATACTTATGTAATGTATGATTTTAGTAGATCTAGACATAAAATATATAATCGTCATATAAGATGAAGCAGTCTGCTTAATTTAGATATTAAAGACAGGAGTTAATAACATGGGCTTGTGTATAATAGCAATACTGTCTTAACTTGTCATAAATGACATACACTACATTGAACATCAAGGGGAAGCATGATGATTTTCTTATACAAGTAAATATGCATAACAAGTCATTTAATTCCTTTAACTTGAATTGTAGATTTTGTAACCCATCTTTACCATATATAATTCTTAAGCGATTACCAAGGTAATTAATGTTTATAATTGACATCAAACTGACAAAGTTGTCCAAGAGAAACAATAGAAGCCTGAACTTGAAATGTCACAGAATGTAACAATCATATTCTGAACAAATAGTGCTAAATTGACAATAGACAATCAGTTTAATAACATGGGCTTGCGTATAATAACACTGCTGTTTTAACTTGTCATAAATGACAGACTATATTGAACAAGGGGAAGCATTATGATTTTCTCATATAGGTAAATGTGCATAACAAGTCATATAATTGCTTTAACTTGAATTGTGGTTTTGTAACCCATCTTGACCATACATAATACTTAAGCTATTACCAAGGTAACTAATGTTTTATACATGAAATTAAAATGACAACGTTGTTCAAGGGAAACAATAGAAGCCTGAACTATGAATGTCACAGAATGTAACAATCACATTCTGAACAAATAGTATTAAATTGAAAATAATCACTCAGTTTAACCTTTGCTGATTATACAAAATAGAATGTTGCCATTTAAATCTAAAAACTTTCAGTATATGGCATAAAATGGCAATTTATGAATATGGAAAGGGAACTTGTAATCATTAATCACAATAAATGAGTTTGTTGTTTTGAACTTATAATTTCACTCATTTATAATAAGAAATGACAGATATGAAAATCCTTATGTGTAGGAAATGGGGGAAAGAGGGATGCACTGATAATTAAAATGCACTAACTTTCATCAGTGTTCACATAAAACAAATTTGATGCTTTAAGTAAGTTAACAACAAACACAGTGAATCCTTAAATGCTTTCAAGCAATGAAATATAACTTCTGATATATCCAGTAAATACATTGTATTATAAACATTATGTATAAATATTATTACCATCTATTTATATTAAGTAATAAGTTTTGAAAGACTTCATCAATAAGGGTGAATATGTTTAACTGTGTGCTATAATCTTTTACTGAGGTTTTATATATGATACATCCTACTTTACTATGATTGAATTGCTTGTCATCGGTCTTTCATGTAAATATTAATTGCTTATACAATAAGTAGACATTTATATTGTATTAGAATTCTGTCTAATCTACAATAGTACTATATCTGTTCAAAATAATATGAATATTGCTTATTCCTATTACAAATATTCTCCATATTATAATTCAATTTATGGAGGTCAGATGTTCTGGATTGTCAAGGTATGTGTGATAATCTGATGGACTTAGGTTTATCCATCAGATTAGCAATGATTTTCATTCCATGGCTAGTACAGATCTTAGTTTTGTTAACATTTATTAATTTAAATTTATTTCACAAAAACATTTTTAGTATGCCTGACCAAAACATTACTTAATTAGTAAACACTCAAAGTATAAAACTGATAATTTCCTTTAAAAGCTCAAACATATACTTTATAGTTATCAGAGGAAAATGTTTAATAGTCACAATAAAACAAAAAGTACATAGTCTAAACAACCTAAGATGGATTTAGCATTATCATCTTTAAATACCAGTGGCTTAAACAATCCTACCACGAAATCAAATCTACTGAAATATTTAAAATTGAACAAGGCACAAATTGACTGCCTTCAAGAAAATCATTTCAAAACAAATGACAATTACAAATGGAATCTTGAGGAATATATGATATTGGCGCAATCCATTTATAAGACAAATACAAAAGGGGTAACAATTTTATGGAAAACAAATGTGATTAACCCAAAAATCAGTTATAAACATGAAGATAAAGAAGGCCTTATGGCATTAGTAATAGTTAAATATAATAACAGAATATGGACCCTAGCCAATCTAACTGGTTCCCAGGCATTGGAACAGGAGCTGTTAAAAAAAAAAAACACTTGGATTTCATTTCCAATAATTATAAAGGCAACTTAATATTAGGAGGAGATTTTAACTGTGTATTTGATATTTCTGAAACTATAAATAAAAGAGCGCTGTGTACATCTGCTGTATCAAAAGCTTTAAACAAGTGGGTAGAATCATTTCATCTTGTAGATACTTTCAAATTTTAAGAAGATAAATCTTTGTTGTTTTCCCATCAAGATCACATATTTTGTACCCAAACTAGAACAGATAAAATATTTGCTGCCCGTGACTTACACTCTAAAATCATTAACTTCTCAATCACTCCTTGCCCCCTTTCAGACCACAGTTCATTGATACTAAAACTTCAAAATGGGTACAAACCATTAATATTTAACTCCAGAAATCCAGCATATATAACTAAAATTAAAGAGTTCAAACCTTAATTATTATCTGAATTACAGTTCTTCTTAGATATTAATTACACCACAGAGATAAATAAAATAATGATATGGGACTCATTAAAAGCTTACATATATGGTAAAATCCTAACTTGGTATAAAAAAAATCAGAGAACGGGATTCTTAATTATTAGATCTACAATCCAAACTTTTGTCAGTAAAAGCTGAAAAAATCAAAATCATTTGGAGATGAAAAAGAAAGCAGAAGTATTAAACAATAAATACAATGAAATTCTAACACATAAAACTAGTTTAGCTTTAGAAAAAATGAAAATGAATACCTTGGCTACTTCTCCCAAATATCTACATAATTTATCCACAGGAATCAAAATACAGTGAAAAGTTAATAACATTAGAAGTATCTTCCCTGAAAAGAAAGGGAACATTTTCTTGGATATAATTGACATTCTTGATGCGTATAGAAATCACTATATGGAACATTTCCAAAAAGAAAATATACATATTGAATAATTAAATCTAGATGAAAAATGTTCTGATATAAAAATATACCAGAAAAAATAAAACTAGATCTGCAAGCACCCATATCCTACAAAGACATTACAGATACAATAAAAGAGGGCAAAATAATAAAGCTCCAGGTATAGATGGTATAATTATGGAACTATGTCAACTTTTTCCTTCAAAGATACTATCCCCTCTTCCATAAAACTCTATTAGAAATTCAGTCACAAGCTTTAATACCGCCCTCTTGGAGATAATCCTTAATCACACCAATCCTAAAGGAAAACAAATCCCCAAACCTCTGTACCTCATATAGACCTATATCATTATTAAATAATGACTAAAATATATTTATGACAATATTAACTAACAGAATGAAAATATCACTATTCAAAACAATAAATAATGATCAAACTGGATTTATATATCATAGACACACACATGACAATATTAAAAGGATAATTTTGCTTATAGATGATGTTAATAAAAAAAATAAAGAAACACTCATAACTGGCTTATATATAGAAAAAGCCTTTGATTCCCTAAATTGGGACTGTTTATTCAAAATCCAAATGCTATTTGACTTTCCTACATCCTTTGTTCATCTCCTAAAGAATATATATACAAATAATTTAATGTATATCAAGTTAGATTCTTTTACCTCTGAATCTATACATATAACAAAACGCAATAAACAAGGATGCCTCATATCACTGATTCTCTTTGCTCTAGCTATTGAAATATTGGCAAATTCAATTTGTAACAATATAAAAATCAAAGGAATAAATGTTTATGAACTAAACAATTCTAAAGTAATGCTATTTGCTGATGACATATTATTAACATTATCTAATACAAAAGAGACATTAGAAGAATTAGATATATTAATTGATAAATTTCACAGGACTCAATTTCAATAAATCAAAATCATTTTTTTTATTTTTAAATAAATAAAAAAGGACTGCAGACTAAGAGAGATCACATCATAGGGAAACAAGAATCTGCCTTAAAATATCTAGGAATTGAGTTATGCAAGGATAATAATGAATTATTCTCAAAAAACTACAATAATATCATCAATACAATTAAATTCTCTGTGGAAAAATGGAACAAAATAATATTAACATTTGAAGATAGACTACAGTTAATAAAAATGGTTTTACTGCCCAAGATCCGATATATAGCTTGGCAATAGAACTGTTACCAGAAAGGAATATACTTAAAGAAATAAATTCATGCCTAATAAAAATTTTATGGCTTCCCAAAAGAAACAGAATAGCTTTAATACATCATATCAGACCACGGAAACAGTGAGGAAAAAACATCACTATCTAAAACAATCTCAGATTGCATAAGTCCAAATTTATCTGCAAATTGGAAAGAATTACTAACTGTAATATCAATAAATGAGTTTGATTTACAAAACAAATTTCAAATAACAGATAAAAACAATTTGCCATGGCACATATTATGTATTAGTATGCAATATAACATGACTAAACCCACTAAAACTCGTATGATTAATTATTACATTGACTCATTTAGGAAAATTATTAATACAAATATATATTTAAAAATCTGGTGTGATCTTTTAACATGATTTATAGTCACAAAGATCTTTCCACATAAATATATGGAGAAATTATTAATTCTTGGGAAGAGAAAGGATTTGTTTGTTGGCAGCAATGTATCAAAGAACTAAAAGTTTTAGATATGCAAGTAATACAATCAACATACACAATTCCACAACAGGACTGGCTAACTTTACAGAGTATTCTGTCATATTCACAAGATTTAGGTAGAATAATTAACAATTCTTCATTTAAAGAAATACCTACATTTACGAAATACATATATGAAATCGTATTTAATGACTTTGACATGGGAAACAGTATTTCAAAATGTTACAAAATATTGATAAACTATAAAACACCCAAAACCTCATGTTGGAAATATATAACAAAAGGACACTCAATACAGTTAACTGAAGATATTAAAACTAATTTGTAATGGAAATGCTTGCACAGAGCATTCTCAACCCCAGATAGAATCAGTAAAATTAGTTCTTCCATAAAAGGAATATGTTGGAGATGTGAGCAAGTACACAATGCAGATTGGAGCCACATTTTCTTTGATTGTGTTAAAATTAATCCATTTTGGAATGGTATTAATAACTTTCTACAAGCTTTATTTAATTAATCATTTTATTTAACTAAAGCTCTTGCATTATTAAATGTGAATGAAGGTCCTCATTTGAATAGGTCAAACATGTATCTAGTATCGACTATACTTGCAATTTCAAGGAAGTGTATAACAAGAAGATGGAAGACAAACACAGTACCAACTTTGGAAGACTTCTACAGCCTTCTGAAGACCACAGCATTATTGGAAATTAAAATTAAAGAACTAAGAATTTATCCAAAGCCATTTATCAACAACCCTTGGGGAAAAGTCTTATCGTTGATTGACACTATACAATAATTGATCAGACGCTCTTAAACTGGACTGGACATACTTATAAAGTAACTGTTTACATTAAGATCTGTTATAGTGTCAGGCTAATGTAAATAGTGTAGATAGTTATTTAAGATGTTATGTATAAATACTATGGAATTCATTCAAATGTATTTGAAAAATAAAAAAGAATTTGAGAAAAAAATATATCCCCTAAGACTTCAGAAATAGTTTAAGAAAATGTAACTAGGCACCACTCAAAGATCTCCCTTTAGATTCTGCAGCTGAATACTTAACTCAAGATTCCTCAGTATCCTAAAGATCTTGCCCCTCCCCCGAGAACAATAAGGATAAAATCCAATTATGCCCCCTGGCTAACCAAAGAAACAAGATCTTTGGTAAATAACTAGAGATAAGGCCTGGGAGAAATGGTTCAATGACAAAACTACAACTAACAAAGAAACATATCTAGAACTATGACATAAATCTAAAAAAGTAATAGACAGGACAGAATAAATTACTATAGCAGTATCCAATCAAAAAAATCAAAGAAACCCACAAATATTCTGGGCTGCCTTTATAAAATTCCTACAGCCAGGACAAACTAGTATTCTATCCACAACACTCACCAATACAAAAGACAGCATAGACTTACAATTTAACAGATAGTTCACTGAATCCATACTAACCCTCTCAACAATAATTGCTCTTCCCCTACCCAGACTCACATAGTACCCATGCATACAGGCTACTGAGTGGTGATCTCTGCTTTGCATACAGTGAATCAGCAGAGCCTCTTTTCTCTATCTATTGTACATCTGTAGTCCAAAGGTGGAATTAACACCCACGTAGGAGATTTTAATCTCTTCTGCAACATGCATAGAATGTGTTGTAGACACAGCCATTTATCACACAAAATACCACTTCTATGGAATTGTCTTCTTCTCCGAGTAGAGCAAAGTACTTCCTTTACTCTATTCAAAGTAATTTGGACAAATTGATGGGATACTGTAAATCCACTTCTGGCTTAACACCCTTTTACCTTATGCATTGGGGTAACATATCAATGTTCTATTCAGCTCTGGGTTGTATTTACTTAAATTTCAAGGGCTAAAAATGTCATGGGGCTACAGGGCTAACCTTCTAATGATTCTCCTGGATCAATAGCCTAGTACATAGTTATGAACCTATTCAGTGGTTTCTAGAATGAGTTTCAAATCTTTGGTGATATATCAGTGTATGGCATTATTGGTGGTATATCAGTGTATGGCATTATTGGTGGTATATTAGTGTATGGCATTATTGGTGATATATCAGTGTATTGCATTATTGGTGGTATATTAATGTATGGCATTATTGGTGGCATATCAGTGTATGGCATTATTGGTAGCATATCAGTGTATGGCATTATTGGTGATATATCAGTGTTTGGCATTATTGGTGGCCCCATTATTTTGTTTTCAGCACATCAAAATAGTTGGAAATGGCTTCTAGACACACCACTCAAATTCTTTGCTCAAGAATTTTGGACAAAGCCAAAAATAATGGAAGTGGCAAAGGTCCAAAATCAGCATAATATATAAATATTACTCTAATTCACTTAAAAAGTTAATCCAGCTACCAGTTTTGCAGCAATGTGCATTTTCTGAATGATAAGAAGTATAAATCTCTAATTTACAGGAAAGTAAATAATGTGGGAAGAAATAGCCAGGGAATTGTTATGGCTAGGCTTGTATAGGCCCTAGGGCTGATAGCCTAGTACCAACCTATGAACCTATGAACCTATGTCTGTCATTATTGATTCACTAATCCTTAGTGACTTACCAGAAAATCAAAACTCTTATGATGGTCAGGACAGCAATGTGAGGCAAAACCAGGGACACTCTGCAAAATTAAGTATCATTAGGAAGTATGCCTCCAAATCAGCTATTGATCTGAAAGAGCATTTGGCATTCAGATTTATCTCTGGTCATAGTAGGAAGCCTTGCTGATAGTTCAACTGTTAAGCAATTCAAGAGTTGTGTATTTGGAGACTGAAGAGGTACTTTTCAATTAATCATTGTCTGGGAGGACCTCACCACTGACTTGTGACGGTAGATGGTAACTGTCTGTATTGGTGTGAAGGTGTATCACCAGTATGATCACCTGTAATAGGGGAGACTTAGCCAACTGAAAACATGGAGGGAGTAGGTCAGATTCCACCCATCTGGGACATTTTGTAAGTAATATACAATTGAATATATATGTTTAATCATGGGGCATGCACAATTATTTTTTTTATGATAGTGGGCTTATTCATTCAGCTAGTGTATGTGCATAGAATGCTTTGTATACCTTATATTACACATTTATTTTTTAGGTTCTGGGTAATGTATTTACCACATTGCAGTGAACTGAAACAGGATTGCGTCCTTGTTCAAATTAGTATGTGCTGAGTCAGGCACACTGAACAGGATATACACTGATGGTTTGTCACTTGCAGTCAATGGTCATAATAGATTTCCATTGATGTTATGCGTATTACAGATCATAGCTTTAATTATAATAAATTATTACTAGAATGCATTATAATGTATTAAAATACATTATTACTAGAATGGAGCATTGTTATGATTACAAGGTGCATTGTCTTGTGTTGGCTGCCTGTCTTATTCTGGCAGCAGCTACAGCATATCTAACAGATGTACACTTTGTCATGCCTTTCATATATTTGGTGCCATGTTGTGTTCTGACAGAGATGTATGTAGAGATGAGCAGAGGTACTATGATATGCACATTTTTGCATGACAGTTGCCTTCCAGCTTCAAAGATGCTGACACTCACTCCTCTATTGTTCATCCTAGGTAACCCATGATTATGTAAAAATAGACATGCTTGTTCGCATGCACATAAATCTTTTGTTTTGGCAGGATATGTATTTGTTAACCCAGTGATGCAATGGGGTATTTGCAGCATGGCAGCTCTACATACCAATTTTCAGATGCACAATGTCCTAAGTGTATGATGCATAGCTTACTATGTACATTAATATAAATTTATAGTTTTTATATTATGCCAGTTTATATGGCATTTCATAAGACTAGATGGTTGCATGAAGGCATGTCACTTGATATTGGAGGCTTACAACAATATATGCTAAGAAATGTGATTCCTAGGAAGTTATTGGATGTGAAGTTATCTCAGACAGGAATCATCATTGTGATGTGTCTAATTTCTCCCCTAACCTCAAGGCTGTATGACTTTAAAAATGGTTATTTAAGTTAAGGTGTGGATACAGCCCCCACACTACACCCAGAGCCAACTTTATATATGCCAAGAAATTAGAGACATTGTTTTGATACTCAGTGCCTGTGATGAGTCAATATGAAGTTTAAGAAATGCATTTGTCTGTCATGTTGCAATATTTACCAGGTATGCAGCTTAATGTATTACTGTGTATGGATATGTGACCAATAGGTGACCAATAGCTACTATTTACCAATATGTGCATGGTTTTTCTTTCTGTTTTTCACTTTCCCACTGGATGAATATTAGCTATCCTTCTATGCCTATCAGCCCCTTTGCTCCCTTTAAGCATCACATGGGCATTGACTTGAGTCAGAGCCAATGACAGGATGCCATCATCCAGGCAGAGTTAGGTGCTGTTTATTCCATGGCTGTTGATGGGCAATCATTTTTTTTCTGGGGCCAACTCCCATCCAGACTGCTCACACCAGCAGCCCAAGGGACCCATGGGGCAGGGTCACTGTCACTAGTGAGAATCTCCTGCCTTTGCTTCCTTTGTTGCCTGTTACCCCAGACAAATAGAAAACTCTCCCCTGCAAGCTATTGCTAGCATGGGTGATCAAGGCATTTCCAATGACCAATATCCCATCTCCTTGCTGGATAATGTGAGCACCTTTATCATGTGGGGGCATACTACATCTTCCTCATGAACATGCATGCTACCACACATGCAAAAAAAGACTACCAGCAGCAGCTTGGGGTACCAACCTCATGTCCCCAGTTTTGGTTGTTTTTGGTACAGATTTAGCCTCATCTTGTATGTCAGCAATCAGTCAACTGTATGATATAGTCATCATGTTAATTTTTACTTGCAGCACATGACAGATGGCAATGAAATCAAAATACATTGCAATTACATAACAGACACATTGTATTTCTTTGTCATAGTATACTTTATTGTTTAGATGTGTATTTGGTCCATTGTTATTCAGGGTTAGTTAGGCTACAGTAGCCAGTGTGTCTTTTCCTCTTCACTCTCTTTGTTGCACTTTTGCAGATACATCCCCAGCAATTGTGCGGAGGAGACATAGGAGTATAGGAAGACTGCCATCATCAGAGTAATCATAGAGTATTGGGAGATTGCCATCATCAGAGTAATCATTGAGTATTGGGAGATTGCCATCATCAGAGTAATTATTGAGCACTGGGAGACTACCATCATTGGAGTAATCACTGAGTATTGAGAGGATGCCTTCATAGCAGTAATCATTGAGTATTGAGAGTCTGCCATCATCTGACTAATCACAGAGTAATGGGAGACTGCCATCATTGGTGTAACCACTGAGTACTCAGAGATTGCCATCATCGCAGTAATCACTGAGTCCTGGGAGACTGCCATCATTGGAGTAATCATTGAGTACTGGGACTGGGAGACTGCCATCATCAAAGTAATTACTTACTACTGGGAGACTGCCATCATCAGAGTAATCATTAATACTGGGAGACTGCCATCATTGGAGTAATCACTGAGTACTGAGAGACTGTCATCATAAGAGTAATGGGTACTGTACTGGAAGACTGACATCATTGGCGTTATCACTGAGTACTGGGAGACTGCCATTATCGGAGTAATCACTGAGCACTGGGTGGCTGCCAGCATCAGAGTAATCATTGAGTACTGGGAGACTGTCATCATCAGAGTAATGAGTACTAGGAGACTGTTAACATCATAGTAATGAGTACTAAGAGACTGCCATCATTGGATTAATCACTGAGTCCGGGGAGACTGCCATCATTGGATTAATCATTGAGTACTGGGAGACTGCCATCATTGGAGTAATCACTGAGCACTGGGAAAATGCCATCATTGGAGTAATCACTGAGTACTGGGAGGCTGCCATCATCATTGTAATCATTGAGAACTGTGAGATTGCTATCATTTGAGTAATCATTCATTATTGGGAGACTATCATCATCAGAGTAATCATTCCTGCTTCAGACAATAATTCCACTACTCTAGTGGCTATTCAGTTTGGTAGGATCACCAACGAGTCCATTTTTCAGCTCCTCTCATCCTATTATGGAGGTCTAGCTGCAGGTCTTGGAACACATGCCAGATGTTATCCAGGCTCTGAGGCCAGCAGGCCTCTCTGACAATGCATGTTAACTCTAGTTATGATAGGCACTGTGTTCATCTATATGCCTACTTAATGTGCATCCCTTTTTGCCTCCTAGATACATCATTGCCATTGTATCAATTCTTATCCCATCTCTTTCTTGTGGAGCTAATTTTGCATGTCTGCTACATTTGCTGTGTAGTCTGAGTATTGTAGCCTATAAGGGTATGCCTTGTCTAGGTAAAATGTGTGAGCAACACATAGTTTGATACCCACATATGTATAAAATATCTAGTCTGTCTGCTTCCTCCCTTTAACACAGTTTAATGAGAAAATTCATGTAAATATGTGAAGCAACTTTTTATGAGAAAACATGTGGTGTATATGTTATGTACGTAGCTGAACACTACTATGCTACTCTGTACTGTGACACACAGTGGCTAGGCATGTATCAGTTATTGTACTCTGTTCACTATGTTATCTGAGCTTGATATATGCTAGCTCATTAAGACCCAGTCCAACTATCCCCATACAGTATGCATAAACATTCTTATGGTTTTTGCATATTTGCATGATATTTGCATATATGTCCACTGATATGCCTGCTTGTAACCTCCCATGGTATTTCGCACTTTGTATGTGTATGATACTGTGACATTTAATTTAATTTATACATTCATTGTGCTGATCTAGCTATCTAAATGCCTGAATTTTGACCACTCATCTATATGACTATTATGGTGTGACCTTTGTGCTACATCTTTGTGCATCTTACAGCATGGCATGTCTAACTTCAGATAAAGAAATTACATGTGTATTCACACGCCTGTACTGCACTATGCATTACAGGTAACACTGGTCCAAACAATATACATTGCGACTGAGTTTTATATTATTTATTCATTTGTTTGTTGGTCTTTGCTGACTGGGAAAGTCCGACTGGACACAGCCCAGTTTCAGAGGAGGCCCAGGGACAAAGGTTCCATCACAATATATTTATATTGACAAGTGAATTTCAGACAGCTCTCAAAAAAGCAACAGTTACTTTCTAAGAAAATATAAACATGATTACATGACAGGTATTACTAAAACACATTGCAATCTTAAATTTAATTATAGGTTACAGGTAAATATATACATATCTATCTATTGATGCATAGTTTTATAGCTAATAGGGAATGAGTTTAAAATAAATTAATGCTAAATGTAATTTGAATGTTTTAATGCACTTTTTGTGGTATAAATAGACTAACCCCGGGATTCATGAAGCTTGCACCAGGTGTAGCGTAGGCAGTATAATGCCAAATATGGCCGCCGAGCGGTTCAGGTACGATCCAATTCCACGTGCACTACCAGTGTACACCAGATCTGTGCAGCCCTTGGCTTAGATATGCTATTCACCCCATGTGCAGTGCCGCACCATGCAAATGAATGTACATAGCGATTCATGAAGTGGCGCAGGTGTAGCGTAAGTCCACAGAAATGTAAACCAAAAAACACGGCTTACATTTTTCCAAACAGAACATCAGAGCTATGAAAGCGGACCAGACTCATGTATTACAAAGTTAACATATGCCAATGGCTAAATATACAGCCAATGTCATAAGAAAAGATGCACAACACCTAAAAAACAACATTTAATGCCATGTCCACAGTATCGCAAAATACAACTGCAGGGCATGTGTGCACAAATGGGAACACAAAGAAAATATATACAAATGTCATAAAATCGCAATGTAATACAAATCATGATTTCACCATAATACTCAATGGTATGCATGGTACACCACAACCAAGCTGCAAGGGTTGCTAAGGGTCTGTAACAGTGTTCGTCACGGTAACTAGGAATTAGTAGTCAATGCCATGCAAATGAGGCAGGTAAGAGTGAATCGCAAATGTCACGCCGGACTAAGGATGTACCATACGGTGCAGCGCTACAACACCGAGGAGTGGTTTAGAAGTATATATGACATCAGCAGTGGGGTGTGCCACAGTAGCTGTAAGCACATTGGAGCAATGCAAATCCAGCCTGGCCATTGCTAAGCAAAGCTGCAGGACAGGGGTGGGGAGGTAGTTATAGCATCGTTTAGCTGAGAGCACATATGGTGCCCGAATGCGCATGTGTATGAGGATGAAAACGTGCCCAAAACCCGGTAAGCGGATGCATGCGCCGCGCACCATAACTCAAACATGAAGGTCAGGGGAAGAAAATAAGGAAATGCCGCAGTAGGATAATTGTAGTACAACTGAGAAATTAACACCTATTAACTCACAGCGGGCAATCAATGGCAGCTGACAAGTCTGCTCGCAGAAACCTGCAAAACAGGATATGGGAGGTGTCAGATTGCAAAGAAAAGAGAACTGTCATAGCAGAGCAAAGCAAACCTGCAGTAGACCAGCCATAGAACACATTATGCAAGATAAGCCAGGTCTAGGAAAGTACAAATGAAAGCAGGCTGCTAGATGCATGCCAGAAAATGGGAGGTGAACCATTAAGAAATGTAAAAGGAAGGGCAAGAGGTAATCCACAGCAGCCAAATGTAATTCAACACCAAAGGCACCACAATAGTAGTTCCTGTCGTAAAACACATAAGATACCCTGTAGCTACGATCATACATACACACCCTATGACATCATCAGTGTTCACAGCACAATAGTGTGAAAGCACCTCACACAAACCTGTGTATTCCCAAACACTGCACCATAGGTGTAAACAGATGGGGAACTTTTACAATGTACATGTTGGGAGCTGCCATAGCTGTGATTCATCACCATGTGTTAGTGACTGAAGGTGTTGTGAAGGATGATGCTGACAACCACCGCAGGCACCGGAGGAGGAGGAGAGTGTTCAGACCAAGGGTAACCTACCAGGGGCTACATGATCTGGAGATAGTAGAGCATTACAGGATGGACAGGAACATCTTACAGCAAATAGTTGAGCTGTGCTGGCCACGCCTGAGATCCAGAAACAACAGAGGGGAACCCATCCCAGTGGACATGAAGGTATGTGTAAGCTTGCGAATACTAGTCACAGGTACCTGTCAACTGGAGATATAATGGGGATCTCACAGGCATCAGCATCCAGGGTACTATACCAGTTCCTGGATGCCATGTTACCACATGACAGTGAGCATATATACTTCCCTCAAACTCAGGAGGAGTTGGCCAGCAATATGTGTCTCTTCCACCATGTGGCACACTACCCAGAGGTACTGGGTGTGACAGACTGCACGCACATACATATCAAGTCACCACCCAGTGAGCATGGTAGGCACTACATAAACCGCAAGGGATACCACTCCATCAACTACCAGGTCATGAGCAATGCCCAGGACATTATCATGGATGTGTGTGCTGGCAGCCCTGGAACCTACCATGACTCCCACATCTGGCATGCCTCACAGCTGTATCAGGTATTTGTCAGGGGGGACATCCCACATGGCCACCTTGTGGGGGATGCTGGCTATGCACTGGAGCTGTGGATGATGACTCCCATCAGAAATGCACACACACCCATGCAAGAACACCATAATGAGGCACACGCACAAACCAGAATCATCATAGAGCGGTTGTTCGGGATGCTGAAATCACGGTTCCATTGCTTGGATATATCTGGTGGAGCCTTGCAGTATTCTCCAGGCAAGTGTGCCCACATCTTCATAGTATGTGCCATGCTACATAATATGATCCTGCGGAAACAGCTGCAGCAGGGACATAATGGTGAAGGCCCTCACAGCCCACCGCAATTGTCAAGGCCATCACAGGCACAGAGGGATTCAGACCATGAACACCCTGTGCCAGCCCCAGTAGGCAGACGGAGGCATGCCCAATATTGGACCGTATAGCACATACTCTGACAGTGTAGGCCCCTATTGACTGACACACCTCTCCACCTGCACACACAGTAAAATGGATGGCACACACACACATGGCCACCTGTAAATTGTAATGTATAGGTGGCCTACTGTGTGAATCCTACATAGGCAGCCCTCAACCACTGCACACACAACAGCTATTGCAACAAGGAATGTCAACACCTGAACAGTACACGCACCTATCAGCATATGTTGGTACTGTATGTATAGGTTCCTAGGTACATTGGTAGGTACACGCCCGATTGTCAGAGGCCATTCATCAATTAAGGCAAACAGTGTCTGCTGTCGCCACTGCATGGAGTAACCAACTGACCCTCAGTGGAGCAGAGCCAATTGAGAGATCCATGTGTGAAATCACTGTTCCCCACACACTCTGCATGGATTCCCTGGTGTGTTAATGAGGGGCTCCATACAATGTAATCATGGATGTAGTGGCAAAGCATTGGGTGTACCTATGACAGGTATCTGTCACCCCAGCATGCTCCACCTATGGTTGTGTGAAGGTGTAGCACAATATAGTGTGTGGCTCACTGTGACATACATTTCCAATGCTGGAGCACATCCATTAAACATCACTTGGACATACCATTAATAGGTCTCATCCATATGTAAACTAACTGAGTTACCCATTTGATTGCAGTATGGAGTAACAGCCGTAGTACAGTCCACATACAAAACGCCATAACACGTGTACAAATCCCAGATGCCCAAGTGGTAAATGCACTGACTGTCGTGCATGTTCCCGGTACCATGTCCTGCAAGGGATGTTACATAATCCCGAAGGCACCAATAATGGATGGTGAATGCAGGTCATCAGATCTGGTTTAGCACATGTTAGCGGGAATATGCGTTACCCAGTGCTGGTAAGCGTCATTTAAACATGACTTTACGGATATGCGCGAAACAGTGCTAAGCTTCTCTGAATATCGCGCAGGCTCTGAAGGGTAAAACGACCACTGCCAGGAGTAGAACATACAATCATGTACACAATCACATAACACTAAGTTACCCAAGATGTACCAATGGCAGGTGTGTAATGTGACAGGTTCAAACACAAATGTGCAGAGTCCAGGAAACAGTATATACCGACATGTACACAATGAAAGGTGTATTCTTCCTCTCACTCTCTTTCTTACATATATATATATATATATATATATATATATATATATATATATATATAGATATATAAAATAGAGATAGAAAGGGAGATAGAGAGATATATGTTGATATATACGGATTCACCTATATCTGCAAATATATAGATAGGTCAACAACATGTACACAACCATGGAGGTAGAAATAAATAGGATACTGCCAACTATGGAATGTGTCACATACCGACACGTGTAATCACGAGGCTTAAAGACTGAAAGAACACAGTACCGGAACACTGGAACCGCGTGTAATATTATCACGATATTAAGGGACATTTACTTATCGCTGCCGGTGTTGTGGTCCACGTAGGTACTATGTTCAACTGTGTTTGTGATTGCTGTAGTCTGTGTATGTGTGTGTTGAGGGTGCCATGTGCATTTCTGTGGGACTGTAATGTGTGTGTGTGTGTTTGCATCATGTGTCTGTTACTGCTAACTCAGAGGTAGATCAGTACGGTAGGTGTGGTCATAGCTGGCCGTAGGCATACAGTACCACCTGTCCCACTTTAAGAGGGACAGCCCCTCCCTGGGCAGTTGTGTCCTGACAAAAAATATTAAAAAGGGCAAATGTCCGAGATTGTAGGACATAATTATGTCCCATATATTATGTAATAGTTGCATTAAATAGTTATGCCTGTATCTACAAAACATAAATGTTACATGAAACATGATAAGTAGCTAAAGTGCTACAAGAATACGTATGTATTCAGGATAAAAGTATGTTCTATCCTGTGTACTGACCGTGAGTATGTGTCGGCCTGTAAACACTGATGTGTGTCCTGCAAATGTCCCACTATGGCCATTTGAAAAGGTGGCAACCCATGCCAAAGAGGCTCAGTCACCAACACAACTGCAATGAGTGCAAATAGCTGTGACAGAAATACATGAGACAGCTGTCATTTAGTAACATTCCTTTACATATCACTGTATTTCCAGAGGTATGGAAGTATCAACCTCACCTGCATACTATATGGAAACCAATTAACGATGGCTCAGTGTATAAGCCCGTAACAACCACAGTTCAGTCTACTAAGTGATACGTCTTCAACTAGGGAAGGAGCCCACACACATATATGGAATATGTAGAAATGCAGTCCCCACAAACCTGCATGTGCTATGTACACCCACCTACATCTCCCCCACACCCAAAACAATTGCAATACAGACTGTAATAACATCACAAACATCCACTCACTCAATTACATCTGCAGAAGCGTTAACATACCTTGTGAGAGACACATTTGTAAAGGCGCCATGTGAAATCGTAGCTGTTGTATAATGGAACAGACGGCGATGTTACAGGATTTGTTTGCAATAGTCCCTTATCAGACGGTTGAGATGACAGGTACACTCACATGTAGAACCACATACTCTAGCCGTCACACACAATCCATGGGGGACATGAATTCAAAATATTAGTGTCTTTACAAATAGCAGTTGCAATTCCTCACAACAAAACACATGCACGAAGGTAGGGCAAAAGGGCAACACCCAAGTGGAGAATTAAATTATACCCCACTGTTGCCGCGTAATTGGTGAATGGAGTAGCTGCACAGCTGATGTGCATGTAATAATTTACTCAGGAACACCAATTGGTGGCAGGAAACCACATGTTACAGGTATTGATGTATATAAGGATGACTTGCCATACATTCAAACCTTATGCTCATACCATAGAACCATTTAAACAGTAAAGGTGTAAGAGAGATATTTACGAAACTTTGGAACGCTAACAAGGTATGTAGAACACTTAGTATGTTAGTGTATGTAGAGCCTGTTTTGTATTAATTAAAAGTGTATGCAATGCATAAAGTGGTAAAAGGTATTCTGTAGTGATGTCTTGTTGAGCATAGCAATGCTTGTAGAAATTGTGTGTCCTGCTGTGGGCCACAAGGTAAACATCACATACATCACAAGGGATGTTACATGAGGGCTTTAAACAGAACAATTCCCCACCACCCGCTGTCAGTGGTAGGGTATGTCCAACAAGTACGTGCCATAGCAGGGGATAGTATATGTTGATATACTGTCACAGTGAGCATGTGTATGGGCATATAATGACAATAACATGCCTAAGGTGGTCCTGCTGTGCAAGTATGCTTTGCATTATGGGATAATGTGTAAAATATGTGTAATGTACAGTATTGTAGGTAGATATGTCAGATATTCTACACAGCACAACTGTTATATCATGCAAACAAAAGGTATCATCTATTGGCATGTACAATACACAATAACAGGATACATATGGCTTGTAGTCACGGGACACTGTAACGGCATGATAGCTAATTGAAATGAAAGAGCTACTCAATTAACCATGCACAAAGGACATGTAATAGCTTCACAGGTACATAGTGAGGTACTATGCTGTCTGGCAAGTCTATGTGTAAGCCCAACTACAGTGTTTACACCGGCGACACCTCTCTAGGGTAGTGTCCTATCTGTGAACAGCAGAGCCATGTGTTACCTGCACCTCTGTACAGTACAGCCACTGCAGTGATCCCTGGTGTATCAGTGTGACGGTCTACAGAGTCACCTATGACCGGAGTGTTGGCTATGTTATAACACCCTATTGGCTGTAGTTGATGGGCACACATGTGTCTGTGGGCTACAAGTAATTGTTGTTGTGTTTGATAATGGGGGCTGCCTCTGGTGCCTACACAGAGTATGGAGAGATTCTGCAAATGTCGTACTCATACTATGTGTGGCCTGTGGTGGTGGAGATCTAGTGAGACTAAGTGATGAGTGGGGTGTGTTGCAAATGTTAAACGTCCCCACATGAATGTCAGGTCCAGTCTGGGTTGGTGAGAGCATTACCCCCAGCATGGCTACATATGTGCATCTCCCACAGGCTGTAGTGTCGTATGTTGGGAGGTGAGCGTTGACTGTGTACATGAGACAATTGCTCTATTGCCACATGTTTGCCATAGTCATCATATAGACAGGCAATAGCACTGGTACCTGACACTTGGACATGCCTGTATATTCAACCATGTCTCATAACATATGTGAGTTACGTGTATACAACAGCTGTTGTACTGTAAGCAAGCTGGAAATGTAAGGACAAACAGTGTACTTGTAAGACATGAGTTGGAGTGGGTGCTATAGTAATTAGTAGCTTATGAAGTGCTCACATGTTCTGAACAAGTGCTGAGCATGAATATGCAATACAGATAGGGTGTTGGATAATATCAACCCACTGCAACCCACAAGTGGAGACGGCAGTCATAATTGGAGGCACTGCACTATTACCCTGCTGAGTATGGTCTGCAAGTCTATGAACCTTTATCAACGTAGATGTTAGCAGTACAGAAGTAGATGACAGTATTGTTGATTTCACACTGCATAGCATACCTGTGACAGGTCATAGGACATCATCACCCATAGCGTGTTCCAGCTACACTGAGTATACTAGATGTACCTTCGTATGTCACAGGAGTGTTCTACCAGTGGCCTGTTGACAGAAGCAACACTACAAAAGGTGTCTGAGTGACATGTGCATATCACACCAGTGGCAGCTACCATAAAACAGGGTTAATGTTGTGTACTCCCCCCTCATTGTAGCCCATACCACACAGACAAATGGGAGGCATCTGTGTATGTAAGGATGTGAATGTACATGACCTAGGAGCAATAGCTGTCTCAGTGTTGCAGACAACATACAGAATGGGCTTTGTAGGTGAGGTGTGTGACATATGTGCACAATCTGATAGCTGATAATAGCATTGTCACCGCTAGGTGAATAACCCTGTACTCATTAACTACCACCTAGGCAGCGGTCAACATTATGGACACTGTGTAAGGGATGGTGCTGTGCAGTTCACCTCTCTGAGTTGGTGATGTCTCCAGGCCTATTAGGTAGTCATATGAGGCACCCATGTCATGACAGGGTGCCATCCATGAGCATGGAGATCATTGGACAGGCATACTCAGCACTCGGGTGACCAATATCGGATCACATATCACCTTTAAGGGGTATTGGCCATGCTTGAATGGGCGATACCAGCTTTCACAATCCTCACCTCCACTATGCAGCATGCTGGCTACCTTGCATAAAGACATGTGCTACATTGTGATGTTGGACATGCTACACATACATATCCTGATCTGAAAGACATATGTCATGGACAGCCACCATCCTACTACAAGGATCACCACATGCTGGTCAGATCCCTGTGCCATACATGTTACATACTCCTGCCATACCATGCAACCCTGTCCATCAAAGCTGCACATGTCATCTCTGTCATACATGGTGCGATGACCACATGGAAGATGTATTATTAACTGTCTGGATCAGTAATGTGGCACTGATGCACCTCGCGGTGGCAAAATGGCTGTTGGATGCAGCTAGAAACCCTTGCCCGTACATGCCATAGTTGATAACCATCCCTGCGAATGACGTCCGGCTAGCCATTGTCCCATGTCTATCACATGTACAACACAGGTGATACATGGCAGAATGTTGAACTGCTGTACAGTGCCGTGTAGCTATATATGTCAAAGCACATGCATGTAAAGGTTTCCGTGTGTATGTGTGCATTGTCACTGCTCATGTCCATTAAGGCAGTGTATGTGTTGATATGTGACATATACACAGCATCAAGGTCAACAACATTACTGTGGACACATCCAGGCATGTGCTGATAGGTAAGAACACCAGTACAGGCAAACAGACATGCCCACATCAAGACAGCATTCACATGGAGTATGAACAATGTAATGAGGTGACACACACATATATGGTGATGATATCCAATGCATAACGGGTGTTACATGTGTGTAACACAAACATGGCAGTCATGTCAATGTCATAACGATTTGCAAAGATAACTGTTCAGATGTACTAGATTTAATACAAATGTATGTGCAGCTGTATCTCTGTACATCTCTGTGATACTGTGACCTGTCTCCATCATTATGTCTTCCAGATAATGCCTTGTTAATGCCTGCCAGCGTGTAGCCACCTGGAGGATGATGCCCTCATCCTGTACCTGCACGAGAACTACGAGGTGTTGTTCAGCCATGTGCCACAGCTTGCCCAGCAGCGTGATGACCTGTGGTAGGACCTTCTCAGGAGGGTTAATGATGTGGGTGGCCATAACCACACCTACCAGCAGGTGCGCAGACACTGCATGGACCTGATACGACATGCAAAACAGCGTGCCAATGCAATCAGCAGTGAAGAAGGTGGAACAGGTGGTGGGCCACCAACCCAGCCCCCACTCACACACACCGAGGAGCTACTGGCCAGCCTGGGGACACCCTCAGAACAGCATCCACAAACACTGACTGCCATCGTGGAGGTGGGCATCTCCCAACCAATGAACCTGGAGTTGCCTGGTAAGTCACTACTGCACATATGACTATTATATCCTATTCAGTTGCATGTGTCACTGTACAATATGTAATGTAACATCATATGCAAGGTATGTTTACACACATGCCGCATACTACAGTATGCTACCCTGGGTATGCACACATGTGCATACTATATGCTATTGTACAGGCGGATGTGTTAAAATACACAGTGCACCTTGTGGCTGTCATACAGTTATGGATAATGTTCAAACTGCTGAGTCACCCCTATACAGGTACCTCTGGCGTGCCGCACAGACATCAGTACGTTGCAGGTGAGACAGTTGTCAGTATCAGGCATGTTAATGCATATATCTATACTCCATGTGGCCAGTTAACACATGTACACATAATGTATGTTCCAGTCATGATATACAGGTCGCATCTGTCATCATTCACACTGGCTACCCACGTGAAATATATACAAACTAAATGAAACACTAACATGAAACCACAGTATCTGTCATTGCTAGATGTGTGGACAGCTGTGCATACAATGGTGGAGGTGTTCAATGTAGGCATATGTACTATACATTGGAACAACACATGTGTGGTACGCAAACAGTACCACACAGTGAGCTGGGATATGGGCAGCCCACAGGAGTCACCATTGTGTAATATGCCCCTGCAATGGGTGCACACATTGTGATGTGCCATCTGACATATCCCAGACATGTAGTGTTCCAGCTGCAATATTGTCTCACTATCCCATAATACATACCCCACATACCAAACATACAACCCGTTGTCTGCATAGCCCTGTGGACAGTGACATATCTGACATCTATGGGTGTATGTCATATGGGACAATACAGACATGTGAGAAAGATGGCCATCACAAACATTTGGCCAACACATGTTCACACATGGCCATGGAGGATGGCCAGAGACATGTAGCCACATAGTAGTTGTGATGTGTATACACCCTGTTGCACATTGTCCACACATGGTCCAACTATAGCCTTAGTTGACTGATTATATAGTTGATGTGGAACACTGGACATCCTAAACACCTGTGCACAGCTAGTGGAGGTGTCACTTAATTCGACCATATAAGATGTGTTGAACATCATGACTGTGTCATAGCATGACAGTAGTCACCTGTACAGCTTCCACAGACATTGACACCACATCAGGCCACAGATACCGTACATTTCCCTTACTGCTGTAGGACATCACTGTCAGCCGTGCACCTCGTGTGTGTGGTACATTAATATCATGTGGGACATGGGGTATTGACAAGTCTTCCATGTGTGGATATGGTTGCAAGGCAGCTAAGACTTTGTAGTAGTTGTGCAGGGGTGTCATCCGTAGGTCTTCCAGTGACCTGTCACATGACACAGCATGGTTTGGTGTGTATACACCTCAGTGACGTGGGTCACAATCCACAGTTATGTAATGTGTATGCACGCAGTTATGGTTATGCACTGTGTGCGTATTACACACTGTGTAGCACTATAGACACCTCATGATGCCATGCAATGGCACAGTGTCTGTACTTCACACTGTATAGCAATGTAGACACCTCACACTACCCTTCAATGCTCATGCACATTTGCTAAAAGTGCATTCTATCTGTAGGGCATACAGACAACACTGCAATGTGATACCCATTACAACGCTGTACATGTGTCAGGACATCATTGTGTCAGACATGTATGCATGTCAATGCACACATCAGCAGATTACATGTCAAGGTCACTTCAGCCATGTTTACTGTTAACCTGTGCTGGTCCACATGGTGTATCACAGGGATGCATGCTTACTACCATGATTGTGTGAACTGCATGGCTACTGATATGACACCTGCTTGCTGTTGTGTGCAACCCAGGGAGGTATGCTAACTACCACTATTAATGTCTGAGCTGCATGCAGTCTGCTGTATCACATGCATGTTGCATGCCGTCTGCTACTGATATGACACCTGCTTGCTGTTGTGTGCAACCCAGGGAGGTATGCTAACTACCACTATTAATGTCTGAGCTGCATGCCGTCTGCTGTATCACATGCATGCTGCATGCCGTCTGCTACTGATATGACACCTGCTTGCTGTTGTGTGCAACCCAGGGAGGTATGCTAACTACCACTATTAATGTCTAAGCTGCATGCCATCTGTTGTATCACATGCATGCTGCATGCCGTCTGTCAAATCACATGCATGGTGTGTCTGTGTGTCTGTGTGTCTATTGTAATGTAAAGTCTTTCTTTGCATTCACAGGTGATGTAGGTGCGTTACCTTCCTGCGGTCCATCTGATGTTAGTGTCCCCACAGATACTAGCAGTGATGAACATATGCATGAGGTACAGGCAGGGTTGTCAGGGGCTGAATCTGTGCCAATGGTTGCCATCCCAGCTATGTCTCCCTCTTCCCTGCACACAGTTCTCATGCCAACACATACCCCATCACCAGTGGCCATAGAGGAAGGACAGTCAGCGTGAGTTAGCTTGGAAAAGGAATGTGTGGTGGCTACAGAAGGTGTGTCTCCACACCATGGTGTCAGTGTAATGATTGCAGATGTGCCACACAGGCATGTGGCCAGTGCTGCTCATAGGAGGACCTCTGGCAGACATGCACCTGCAGGACAGAGCGCAGCAGCTTGTGTCACCAGACGCATGTTCCAGACTGTAATGGCAGCACAGGCACGTGCTGAATGGCAGAACAGTGAAGGGCAGAGGCTTCAGAGAGCTGCTATCCGTACTCTAAACACAACATCCAGGCATTGGCAAATGCTCAACAGCATATTGCTGATGTTCTGGACAGGTGATTGGGTGACATGGTTGGAATCATTGACCGTGGCATGGCAATCCGCGAGCGTGAGCTGTCTGTGCTGGAACATCTGGTAGGAGTGAGGCGTAGGCCACGTGGACGTAGGCCAGCTACACCACCTAGTGCAGGTCAACATGAATGAGCCACATCACATGCCCACTGCCATAGTGCCAGTAGCAGTAGCAGTGCAGCTGGTGCTGCGCTGTCCACACCAGGACACAGCAGGCCACTTGAACATGGCCCTGGACGTTCCCAGTGGGGACACGGTTCCAATGGACAAGTGTCATCAGAGAGTAGCCAATCTGTACCTCCACCTGGTAGTGCCCGTGCAACCCCTGGCAGGCACAGGTCACGTGGCCGGACACAGTGAGCTGTACATCCTGGTCTGTATAATCTGGAGCTGTCAATAATACCCATGTGTAGGCCTGACAAAAGGTAGAACTGTGTGCACACATACACGCACACAGCAGAAACATCTGTAGGGCACCGCAACACCCACATGCATAATGACCACACATGTCCAATCAGATCACCGGACCTTACCCACACACATGATGTCATCCACTGGTGCAGCCTATGCCCCTGGCAAACATTATCACCCTGTACATATGATGATGTGCCGCATCCCTGTCATCCACACCATTGGTGCAGGGACATGCTCATATGGTCTGATGCACAGGGTGAACAGAATAGTGAGATAAGTGTATATGACATTAGTTGTGTACTGTTGACATGCACCAGACATACCATGGAGTAAGGTTTATAATGCATTGTTATATGTTCACAGTATGTGTCTTGGTAACAATGGTAACAGCATGTTGGTAATTATGCCCTGTTTCCCTCCTTAAGGTCTAATTGCATGTGCCATTACATTACAGTGTTTGCAGTTGGAGTGCATTGTTGTATGTTCACAGTATGTGTCTTGGTAACAACAGTAACAGCATGTTGGTAATGATGCCCTGCTTCCCTCCTTAAGGTCTACTTGCATATGCCAATAAGTAGCAGTGTTTGCAGTTTCACATGTGTAAATGTGGAGTACTCACAGGCATGTATGGCAATACCAGCATGCTATACGTAGCCTCAACCTCACTGTTAGAAAGGCTACCATTCCACAGATGTCCACACATCTACTGATCCAGAAGCATGTGGGCTGTTTAATAGGCTACAGTGGCTAGAGACATGACATCCATACCAGGTCACATCACAGGTATGTTGACATGGTGCGGGGGGTTTACACAGCGGTCTGGCTGATGATAACATTAGAGGCCACTTGATAGCATGAGGCCTCACTGTGTAGCAGTAATACCCTGTCACATTACAGGATGAGAACACACACAGACATACACAGAAACACACAGTAGCATGCCCACACTCACAGGGTCAACAACACTATAATGCACAATCGATAGTTTTGAGGTGAGGACCCCTGCCTATGTGGTAGTACATGTGTAAATGTACTGTGCACCCACACAATGCAACACAGAGAATGAACATGTACAGGTAGCCAGTAAGGCTGAGACCGATGGCATCAACAGGGTAGTAGACTGCATCACCATGAGGGTTAGGGATCCTGTCTGTTCTGTATGGTAGCATACACTCTCACTCCATGCACCAGACAGCCACACACACACACACACACACACACACACACACACACACACACACACACACACACACACTATGGAGTCCACAAATGTCATTCACATACAGATAGCTGACATGTGTGTGATACACCCACCACCCCTGCCTATGTCATGCTTTCCACACTGCAGTATGTACAGATCTCTACAACAGTGTATAGGGGTGTGTAACAATTGGGATGTATTCCCCACTATATGTGGCATATATGGTCACACAAGCAAACACACATGGCACTACTGTGAATGATACACCTGCTATATGATGATACATCTGACAGACATGCAGCAGTATTGGCCGCATTATGCGTACCAACACTACCTTTGACAATTGTGCTGCTATATGCACATGGGAGGATGTAAGTCTTGCAGGTGTCAAGTGACCTACAGTCAGTAACACCCTGACCTCTGTGTAGGTTGTATGTCTTCACCGTCAAGTAACAGTAGCATAGCATACTGTTTGCACATGTAATGGTAGGATGGCTTGTGACACACCTGTGAGCCGTCTTCGGCAAACATCCATCTGCAAAGGTGGATCACCACTTTATGTACACACATTCATCCATACCTGATGTACATCCTACTGTACTGTCAGTATTTCACCATATACAGGTGTCAATGATGGGGCTGCATTGCAACTGCATGTTGTAGATAGGCACAGATGAATTACATACATCAGCTACTGCACATGCATGGTAGCTGCATGCACACTACTACATGTACATGTGTGTTGGTCATACATGCCTGTCATGTAGCCATGTTTGTATGCATTGCAATTGGTGGACATGTGTGATGACATACATAACATGTGGACTGTTGTATGATATGATGGTTGTGATGGGTAACTAGTACAGAGGGAATGTTACCTTGGTCAACATTGCTACCTTATGTACTGTTAGCATTCAATAGCCATGGACCTAGCTTCCATGTGCATGCATGTGATTGCTGTAGCCACTTGTCTGCATGGAGGACAGCAAAAGCAATGCTATGTACATATGTGTTTTGTGTGTGTGTGTGTGTGTGTGTGTGTGTGTGTGTGTGTGTGTGTGTGTGTGTGTGTGTGTGTGTGTGTGTGTGGTCCATGTACATATCCACTGTGATTACATGTATGTCAGATCCAAACATGTGTGTTTTTTGGTGTACAGTGACAGTCATCTGTTACAGCTGTGTAAGACCCAGGGCCCCTGTTATGTGTAGAGCCGACCTGGTTATGAACAGTGGTATCATTACATTGCATACCACATGATGGAACCCTGTCAGTACATGTGTAGTCTGCACAGTTGCTGTAGACCTATGTACAGTCCACTGGTCATGAGTCACATGGTGTTGTGGTAATGTATGGATGTGTGTTGCTGGTCCAAGGACATGGTGATGTCTGAGGGCTACATAGTAGAATACAGCATTTACCTCTGTGATCTGCACCTGAGACATCTGTGATGGCTCTTGAGTGTGTACTGGTCAGTACATGTGAGTGGCCTTCATGTACGTGGGGACAGTAACACCATACTGTGCCCTTCCATGTTTAGAATCCGTGTGCATGCAAGACAGCCCTTTGCTACTACTAAGTGTGTGAGCATGCCCACTACACCGTTGTGCAGATGGACACACAGTACATTCCAAAATGTGCCCTTCCGTGTTTAGAATCTGTGTGCATGCAAGACAGCCCTTCGCTACTACTAAGTGTGTGAGCATGCCCAGTACGCCGTTGTGTAGATGGACACACAGTACATTCCAAACGGACGTGTGATACTAAGTGTGTGAGCATGCCCAGTGACACCTTGTGTCTGTTATGTGCCTCTGTGTATGGGCATGGCCATTGACATCCTGTATAGTGATGTTGGTCATCCAGGCAACAGATGTCCATACCCCACGTCAGGATGGATTCCTACATTGAACAAACTGGTTGACTGTCTTGAAGGGTGTACTGTCTGTGGCGCGTCTCGTATCTATGTAGTGTTGTAATAGTGCTCCGTAGATAGGCAGTTGTCCTGCTCACACCACTGCTGTGTGTTTGTCTACATCTACCTTGGGACAGTAATATGCTTTTAGACTGCTCACTCTCTATACATTCCCTATCAGCGTCTTTGCCTTTGCGGATGATGTCATCTACCTAGAAGTATGCCTCTGGGAGTGCTGTGTTCCAGTAATCTTGGTAGTGCATTCTGTAACTGCGTAATGCTGTAGTGTGATAAGGTAATTAGGTGTATGTTCGACTCCCAGCCTTGCCAAGTGTGTGTGTGTTTCCAGCTGCCTGGGGATGGAGTAATACTTTTAGACGGCTCACTCCCCATACATTCCCTATCGGTGTCTTTGCCTTTGCGGATAATGTCATCCACCTAGAAGTATGCCTCTGGGAGTGCTGTGTTCCAGTAATCTTGGTAGCACGTTCTGTAACTGTGTAATGCTGTAGTGTGATAAGGTAGTTAGGTGTATGTTCGACACCCAGCCCTGCCAAGTGTGTGTGTGTTTCCAGCTGCCTGGGGACAGAGTAATGCTTTTAGACGGCTCACTCCCCATACATTCCCTATCGGCGTCTTTGCCTTTGCGGATGATGTCATCCACCTAGAAGTATGCCTCTGGGAGTGCTGTGTTCCAGTAATCTCGGTAGCACGTTCTGTAACTGTGTAATGCTGTAATGTGATAAGGTAGTTAGGTGTATGTTTGACTCCCAGCCCTGCCAAGTGTGTGCCTGTATGTGTGTGTGTGTGTGTGTGTGTGTGTGTGTGTGTGTGTGTGTGTGTGTGTGTTTCCAGCTGCCTGGGGACAGAGTAATGCTTTTAGATGGCTCACTCCCCATACATTCCCTATCGGCATCTTTGCCTTTGTGGATGATGTCATCCACCTAGATGTATGCCTGTGGGAGTGCGGTGATGCTGGCACTCGATAGCATGTTCTGTTACTGCATAATGCTGTAGTGTGGTAGACTAGACAGGTAGGTGCTCGATTCCATGGCAGGTGTGTGTGTTTGGCAGTTATACTGTATGTGTTGGTATCTCTGGGTGGCTAGCTGCCGGATGTGTTCAGTGTGTTTTTTGCTGACCTATATAGTGTCCACAGCCTGCATATTCTGCCATGACACTGGATTGTCAACACATACATTCGCCAATAGGTATGGTGAGTAACTGTCAGCAGCCCTACTCTTACCCTTGATACGGTCTGACCCGTATGATGCAACAAAACACACATGCCTTGATAGTAACAACACTACATGATGCAGGTGGCACATGTAGTTTCCTTTTCATTCCTGTCTAATGCTTTGCTGTCATGTGGTCCGCTGTTGTGATATAAATTCCATATCTACATATGTGTGTACATGTATATGTGTGTAAGTATATATATATATATATATATATATATATATATATATATATATATATATATATATATATATAGATCTACCTGACTAGATCGACAAGTCAAAACAGCGACAACAACTTCACCGACACCAAATCATCGACAGTTCACAAACACAAAACCTCATACACTCGACACATCATAACAACAAACAAAACAAATCCCCTGTCCAAAACCCACACACACAACACAAGCACACCAAAATCTTTACAAACCAACACTAACCCTTACATACACAACTATCTACAACCCTAACCAAAACTCTAACCCTAAGGTCCGTCACTATTACACACTCACCTAACCCGCGCCCTAACACTAACTCACTTAACCCGCCCCTAACCCAAAAAATATCACTACTGCACCCTTACCTAACCCGGCCCTAACCTAACTCACTTATCCCACCCTATCCCTACAGACCGCCAACATGACACTTACCTTACTCGCACCCTTACCTAACCCGCGCCCTAACCCTAACTCACTTATCCCACCCCTATCCCTACAGACCGTCAACATCGCACACTTACCTTACTCGCACCCTAACGGCCGTCACTACCGCATACTTACACATCCTTTCCCCATCTCAGTGTTCTCAGCGTCGGTGTTTTCCTCCGTCGGTCTTCTGACTTGTCGATCTTCTGACTCGCTGTTGCTGTTCTGACTTGTTGATCTAGTCAGGTAGATCCATATATATATATATATATATATATATATATATATATATATATATATATATATATATATATATATATATGTCCATGTATATATGTATACAAATAATATATATGATATATGTAGATATAGAGGTGGACATAGATGTGAACATATATGTCAGGGGACATCAGCACTATTGAATGTTTGTGCTGGATGATCTATACGTGATAACCTGGGATCTATGTATAGCTGCCATGGCTTGGTGGTAATGCACATCATTTGTAGTGTGCAGGGTCACGGGTTGTAGTCGTGTAGACACCGGTTATTTTGTTGCTGGGAAGACCATGGGACATCGAATATGGTGATAGTAAGGCACCTGTTGCCAGTTGTGTATGGATCTGAGTGACACTGAGCAGTGGCTATTAATTTGGAGGTTTGATATGGGTCATATAACTATTCATTAGAAGACTATACTATGCAGATGAGGTTGACAATAGTGTATCCCATTTATCACCAGAGTGTGATGCTGGTCCCTGGAGTGTATGTGTGTAGTCAGCCGGGTGCAGGTCTCGAATATAGTTGACAGCATGGGAGGGGGGTCAGGCATACTGTAAGTACATTGCAGAACTGTGCCTCAGGAGTGCTCCTGCCTTAGCACGCCTAAGCTAGGGGTGTGTCTATACCTGCCTGGTGACATTGGGAGGGATGACAGCAGTGGTGGAGTAGTCAGGGTGTACAGGCTGCACAAACAGGTGATGATCAGCACAATCAGCAGATTACATGGCCAGCCCGCACCTGTACAGTACGGTAATGTGAGCAAGCAGCATACACACAGGTTTCGTCCGCACTCTACACCACCGGTGTATACCTGCGGGGACATTTCACGACACAGTCCAACCAAATGAGATGGGCTGCAGCAGGCAACATATACCAACATGTGCAGGGAGCTGGGGCAGTGAGGATGTGTATGCTGCCGAACAACCCTTACTGGGGTGACAAAAGACTTTATAGACCCAGGGTGACTTACCAGGGGCTACATGGGCTGGGGATGGTGGAGCACTATGGGGTAGACAGATACCTCCTGCAGCAGCTTGTTGACCTGTGCCTGCCACACCTGACACATCAAACAGGCCGAGGGAAACACATCACAATGGATACCATGGTGTGTGTTGGCCTAGGTGTACTAGCCACAGGTATCTCACACAGCACAACTGGGGATATCATGGGTATCTCACAGGCATCTGCATCCAGAGCATTGCACCAGTTCACAGACTCCATGTCACCACATGCTAGTGAGCACATACATGTCCTCAACACACGTGATTAGTAGACCAGCAATATGCATCAGTTCAACACATGGATGACTACCCTGGGGTACTGGGTGCTATAGCCTGCACACACATACACATCAAAGCACCACCTGGTGAGCAGGGTAGGGCCTACAGTCACTGCAGAGGCATACCTTCCAACAGCTAGGTCATATGTGATGGCCAGGGCATGAGATTGAATGTGTGTGCTGTCTTCCCTGGAAGCTATGATGATTCCGATATATGGCTTCTGACACAGATGTACCACACCAATGCCAATATGGACATCCCCTACAGTCTCCTAATGGGGATGCTGGGTAAACACTGGTGTAGTGGCTGATGACACCCATCAGCAATGCACACACACCTGAACACTCACACCATACTGAGGCAGATGCACAGGCAAGACATATACTTGTGCATGTGTTTGGGATGCTCAGTTCATGGTTTTGGTATCCGGACACATCCAGTGGAGCTCTGCAGTATTCACTAGCTACATGCATACAAGTTGTTATGGTATTTGCTATGCTACACAATCTTATCCTGCAATAACAGTTGCAGCAGGAACAGCATAGGGCAGGGCCACACAGTCCAACACTACTGCCAAGGCCTGTAGAGGCACAGTGTGACTTGGTGAAGGAACTACCTGAGCAGGGCACAGTCGGCGAAAGCCCATGCACAGTATGACCTGCCCTTGGCAAAGAGGCAACACAAGGCATATACACTGACACAGTAGGTACCCACGGATTTCCCCTCTGTGACCCGCACACAGTACAATGGATGCCAAACATGACACTACCTGTGCTCGGCCATGTATAGGAGGTGCACTGTGTGCATCCAACATAGGCAGCCCTCCAGCACCATCCTCAAGTCCAGAACACGCCCAGGGTATGTCTAATGACCTAACAATTGGCAGTTGTATTAGAATGTTTTATTTACCCATTGCTATGGTATGTATGTGAGCATACAAGTGACTGCGGTGGCCAAATGTTAGGGCAGCAGACAGTACGCATCCATAGTGGCACCATGACCTCTGTAGCACATACAGGGGTCACAATGGTAGCCTGCAGTACACAGGGTGTCCTAACCCACTGCAGATTATGGGCTGACCATCATGTGTGTCTGTACAGCCCACACACGTTCCATGCAGCTGGACAGATGTGGGCCAATACAGACAAATTATATACGATAGCCTATGGATAAGCCAAATTAATTACCCCAACCCCCTAAGATACACACAGACTACAGCAGGCCAGGCAGTTTGATGTAGGTTGTGTAAGCTAGGATGTCCAACACCACTGTTCTGGTATTTAAAGCTGGGAACTGACGTACACTGGTATCCCTCCAACCAGCAATTTAGGTAGGTCCACACACTGACATGGAGTACATGGCATACCAGTACAGTAGCGGCAGATGTGTACAACTGTCAGCTGTGCCCCCCATCAAACCTACACATGTGAGAGTCATGTGCGCCACCCATGGTGCTGTGTAGGACTGTGGTTGTGGTTGTATGCCCCCCCCCACGCTATGCAGGCATGTAGCAACTGTCAATGCCACATGACCATTAGCTACCCTGCAGACACAGCATGACACCTGTCTGTGTAGAACGGAGGGGTCAGCAACACAGTACTAACTATCTGGACATGTGACACATGCGATACAGTTGACCATACTTGGCATGCTCTCACACATGATGGTATGGTGGTAATGTTGGTCGACAACATGCGTAACAGTCATACTGGGCATGCTCACACACTGAAACACAGGATGGCCAGGCATGCATACACCAGTGGTCTGGACATATCTGCCAGTACATTGCTATACTGTTGGCTGACTGCACTGTATGGTGTGTGTGTGGTCTATTGTCTGTACATATGCCATGGTCTATTGTTAATTCACATGAGCTATGTGCACAGGGTACTGCTACCAACACGTGAATAGGGCAGTTCTTTGTTTGCAGACAGACCGACGCCATTGGATACAGACTGGGTAAGGCACATTCCAGCAGGTAGGAGCAGTTGTGTGTGGGTTTGCACAGTGTTAAGCACTGCTGACCTCTGGTCACAGCACCTTATACCCGTTTAGACTCCACATTTCCTTGACAGTGCACTACTGGCATACTGGTAGACAAGCACGCTTACAGCCGCTCGCTCACCGACATTTCCGCTTACATTTGTCACTCACGCTGGGTGTGTGTGATCCCTTGTGATGCATATTACATCGGACTACATGACTACAGTATCGGGTATGTGTAACCATTTTGCGACGGCAGGCATTCGACTGTACGGACTTGGCGGCCTGTCCAGTGACATAATCATATTATATGCGTGTTCCTCATACGATCTGCTCCCATCTGCCTGATACATGGGAACCGATACTCTGCAATGCTGACATGTGACTATGATTTTGTTAATGCAGCTGTCTGCCAAGTCATGCTACTGCATACCTACTGTACGTTTTCCACCTTTCAGATTGCACGACGGGAGACTATAGGAGTGACACCTTTCCCACTTTGCATGGGACATTCCCTCATTACGCATATCTCATGTGACAATATCAGACCTCTCCACCAATCGGGGACACATTTCTACAAAATCAGGGATAGGTCAAGAAAAAATCAAGGACACTTTTACAAAAGTAGTGCTATCAACTTGAAACATTGACAGAATCAGAGCATATGACTTAATACACATATTCTGAAGTAAAAGTAGTTTATAACTCTTACTTATTGTCATTAGTCATTAAGTGTAATTCACCACCTTTCCTTCAACAGTCACTAATTTTAGGAGGGATTAAGAGGGGCAGAGTTAAACTTTCAGTCAAACTCAGGGACGTACCTGAAATTCAGGGACAGTTGAGAGGTATGGACAATACTCTAGCCATTGCAACTGTCCTGATTAGGGGACATTCTCATGTTGTACATGTCTGTACTGGTTGCCTGTTACAGGTCTTGTATACCTGACACATCGATATGTTATATGTAGTAGCATTAGCAAATTTGCTGCTGCTAGACTACGCTTTGATTTGTGCCAATATGTATATTTCTGTACTATGCATGGCTGTAGGTATGTTCTGCCCTGGTACGTCTGACATTTCTACAGAGCAAGTTCCACTTTGGCCATTCAGAATGGTGGTGGCCCTATAGACCCTATATGTAGAGCTATCACATGTGTCAAGGCAACACATACCCACAGCCAGTAGTAAACGGACGACTTCCACGGTTTGCATATGTTAAGGTTATTCATGTAGCATTATAATTGATAATACTGTTTCCTATTACATGTAGCTGTTTCTGATGCAACAAATTAATTTCTGACAACACTACACACACTATATAGCCTCCATTCCAGAACTCACAGGCCATGTGCCATAACTGTCATTTTGCAGGACACAACTGCCCAGAAGAGTGTGCCCCTCGCAGGCGTACGGGTGTTGAACCACTTCTATTATGCTATCATCTACCTAAGGTGGTCAGCAAATTATGCACTTTCTGTCAGTAGCAGAACTCACATACCAATGGGTGTGAATGAACACTGTATCAGGGACAACGCATAACACCCTGTGGGACACATTTAGACGATTGGTTCTATTAACCAGACACATTTACAGTCACAGAGCATATGTATTCATTCACGTTTGGCGAGGTACATGCTGTTTCTGACTCATACATGTTGTCATCTGTCATTACCTGTATTCCACCACCTGTTCACCTAATATCACTAGTTCTGGAAGTGTTTAGTTGGACTTTGTTACATTCTGATGCATAACTATGGACGTCCATGCTAATCAGGTACTCGGCACTGATTTGGTCTCTATGTATTCCCCCGATGGTTTACAGACTATCCGGTAGATGTGCTCTTCAGGTTTGGGAGGTGTAGGCGTATGCTATGCCCACATAGGAATTTT
>NC_056730.1:538075008-538132508 GCF_019279795.1 Protopterus annectens | reverse complement strand
AGAGCTGTCAACGTACATACTCAGGTCTCTTGTGATCATATTTAATTGAAAAGGAGTCCCATTTATAACATATGAGGTGGGAATTTGTTTTTTTTCTGAATGCTACTATGCTGCTCTTTTTTTTTGCATTTAGCTTTAGACCATATTCAGTACACCGGGTACATGCATATTCCAGTTCTTTCTGGAGATAACAGCACTCAGCCTGCAGTCATCAGCAAATTTGGTCATCCACACTTCTGGAATATCGGCTTGGATGTCTATAAACTAAATGCCTAACAGGAGACGGTCTAGCATGGATCCCCCATAGTACCATACTTATTACAATTTTACATTCAGAAAGTGTACTGGTAACTTTCACAACCTAGGATCTATTGTATAGCCAGTTTGCAATCCAACAGACAATGTAAGGGGTTACATTAAGTTTGTCTAATTTTTCAATAATTCCATCATAGAAAATCATATCAAAAGTCATGATCAGGTCCATACCTTTCAACTGTCCAAATTTTCACAGTATGTCCAGATTTTTGCTTCATTTTTTCTGGCAAATCACTGAGGATTGAAGTCACTAAATAATGACATGCATTTGAGTTTCAGACTACATATCCTTCAGAAAATGTATGCTAACAAAAATGTTGTTCTTCTAGAAATGTTCTAAGTTATTAGAGCAATATTTAAAAATATGTCCATAATTTTGGGCCTTTGCCCCTCCATTATTTTAAGCTTTGTCCACATTTCTTGCGCTAAGAAGTTAGGAAGTATGGCCAAGTTAAGATAAACAGTGTACACAGAGTAACCACTAGCCATAGCCTCAGTAACATTTCAAAGACACTTTATAGCTTTAGAAGCCAGGACCTGCTCTTCAGAAAACCAAAGTGAATGGGGTCTAGGTTAAATAGATTGCCTGTGTCTGTAGAAATTTGTTCTGCTATAATACATTCCATAGCTTTACATATAAGACTGGTGGTGCTAATGGGCCTATATTTACCTGGGTCTTAAGAGGGACCACTCTTATTTATGGAAGTCACAAAGGCTGTTTTCCTGGCATCACGCACAAACTTGTAGACAGGCTAAGCCTGAATAGTTTAAGGACAGCCACAGGTAATGCATATTTAACACTAATGATAATGTTTGCTGTCTGGTCCTATGGAAATGTTATTTTTAACCTTTGACAGGGATTCTAAGATTTGTTCCAAGGTGATTTCAGGGGAAACTAAAGTTTCAGGGCTAGTGGAGGCAAGAATGTGGGTAGGTGGGGTAAATTTAGCACTAATTTGTCTGCTAATATATTGGTTATATTGTTGGGATCAGAGATTGTGATATTGTTGATGAGCTCAGTACATCATTGGGCATTATTCCATAATTTTCTGAGATAGCTGAAGAAAGGTTTGTAGCCTTTGGTGTCTATGGCAGCCTTAAGTTTGCGCTCTGCTTTCCATTTTCCAAGTTCCTTACTAGCATGTTTCTGTGTGGCCTTAAGGTAGGGGATGGTAATTTATTGCAACTTTTCATTATTTTTCTTCTTCTGTTTGCAGTTTTTTTTTATATGGGAGTTCCAATGAAAGTTTTTTTCTGGAATTTGCCATTATATTTAGGGCAGATGGGTAAAGATTTTTCTATGCAGATGTTTAGTTGCTGGCAAACGTTGTAGGTGAATGCAGCAGCCTTCTCAGTTTGGTCTATTTACAAGGGATTGTTGGGAATGCTGCGTATGCCCTCTATAAGTTGAAGGAGACTTGCCTTGGTGAAGGTTGTAAAGATGGTCTCATTTGTTGATGATGTAGCACAATTACATCTGACAGAAAAGGTTACCAATTTGTGATCAGATTTAAACAGGGGTAAAGCGATACAGGGAGGGGTGTCAATATGCTAGTTTGGTAAGGACCAGCTCAAGGATGTTAGAGCCTCTATTTGGTAGTTTTATAATTTGCACCCATGCATTGGTATTACCAAAGTCCAGGAAATGCTGATCTTAACTACTTTTAGAGTGTAAGTGCATCAGTCAGTGTTTGGGTAACTGAAATCACCTAGCTAGAAAGGATTTGATTTCATATTTAATGCCTCAATGGAACATTAAGGCAATTTCCATGATCTTTGGAGAATACTGATGAGGATTTGTAACTGGCAGTGAAATATTCTTCTTCTCCTTTAGACGGTTCCCATTAGTGGTCACCACACCAGAACACTAGTCTGCAAAATGAGTGGCAGCAGAGTTTTACAGTGTTGAGTTGCCAGCCTGGTGCCCAACCTTCCTCAAAAGGCATGCACACAAGCACACACACACACACACACACACACACACACACACACACACACACACACACACACACACACACACACACACACACACAAAACTTCTCAAAATCAGTGTATTTCCAGCCTTTAGCACATGCATAGTTAATTTCTATCATGTCTTTCTCTGTATGTCTGTCTGGGTGGAGCACCTAAGGTCACTCATTCCCATATGAGCAACCACTAGGTTGTAGATGTATTTATCTATGTTACAGGTCCTTATGGCCCTTGCAACAACACAGATCCAGTTATTAGAAGCAGCTTTCAGCCACCCTTTTCTTTTCTAGTCTGTATGCTTAACTCTAGAGCTACCTATGACTAAAACATTTCCCTGTGTGTAAGCAGACCTAATGGGTCTCATGGTTTTATTTTTAACCTTTCCTGATGACGCTTGGGTGAGTGGTATAGAGTTGCAGTATGTGCTGTTGGAGAGGTAGTAGGTGTTCTCTTATTTGCTGGAAAATGTGTCAATTTAGAGTGTGTTCTTATAGGTTTTAGCACATTTTCTTTACAATTTCAGTAAGAGTTATGAGCCTAGTGGCGTGTTGTGATTAATGTGGTTTACAGGTTTTTTTATAACAAGTCATCTTTTCCTAGTTACCTAATTACTATTGTCATGACCCAATGCACAGTGGGGAAATTTATGTTAAATCATTGCAAAAAAAATATTTTGGTTACCACACAGACTATTTTTCATCTGGTTGGCCTGCCCACATGGATGCATAATACATGTTGATAAAGGTTCTGCTGAGTGATGATTGCAGATGCTGGAGGAGCCACCATTTAATTCCACCCCATCATCTCAAAGGATAGCACAAACAATGGAGAGACTACATTACAATGGAGAGAGACTACATTATTTGCAGCTATTACTTCAACCCATGCACCTATCTGGCACTAAAGTTCAACATTTTTTCTAAAAATAAGACAAATAGGTAGCAAATGTGTATTTCCCTGCCAAATGCTTGTCATGGGCTTCCAATGATTCCAGCACCAGTGACCCTGGAGAACATTGATAAATGTCAGTAGCATTGATTAGACTGCACAGGACTTTTCATTTTGTGAAATCAGAAAGACTTTGTATTTAAATGTGATACCCAGCTGTAGAGCTGTCCCTGTATCCATCCTTAGAGAGAAATATAAAAGCTTCAATTAGGTAAGAACATTTTACTGGGCACTTAAAATACTACAAAAACAATAGACTTTGGCAATCTATGATCAGTTAAATTCTGAAGTCTTACTATTAAAGATAAAAGCTGATTATTGTTCAGCTGGAATTATGTTACTTAAACTTTCAGGACTGTATTTTGCATGTAAAGGCTGAACTCATAAATGGTAACCTAGAGACTAAACTACCAAATAATCCACCTTTGGCATGTGTATATTAAGATATAAGACATTCCGCAACATTATAAAAAAAAAGTGTGAGACAAGAGATGGCTTGATGTAGCTATCCCAAATCTTGATGACATTGTTAAAGTTTCTGAGATTAAATTACTACTAAAATGACAATTACAAGAGCAGTGTTTTTTGAAAAAAAATTATATTGCCTTCTTTTCGTTATTAGCTGCTAAAGTTGACACATGCCCTGTGATCAGCCAGAAGCATTACTGTTATAACAAAGAGACAATTAAAAACATTTAAATAATTCAACAGAGAATTTAGTTTCAGGTTAAAAAAAATCATGTTTTTGTCAGTAATGGCTAAAGTACTTATCTTGACTTCTTTAACATTTTCTATG
This sequence comes from Protopterus annectens, assembly GCF_019279795.1. Classification (NCBI taxonomy): domain Eukaryota; kingdom Metazoa; phylum Chordata; order Ceratodontiformes; family Protopteridae; genus Protopterus; species Protopterus annectens. The sequence goes on along the minus strand of NC_056730.1, from coordinate 538,128,478 downwards.
TGTAAAAGTGCCATGACAAAATGTTCATGCTTCTATTAAGCAATATTTTTCATTAAAAAAAGAAAATAAATCTGTGTAGATTAATGTTATTAAAAGGTGAAGATCTTTTATGTTACACCAAGTAAAATAAAAATATAAAGTATTGCTTTGAGTTTGCAAGTATATGTTTTGGTGACTAGATTAGTACTGTATTAGCATGTGGATGACATCAAAATAATGTCAGAGAGAGATAGTAGTGGTATAACCACGTTTTATATATTCTTGTTACTAAAAGGCACTGTAATCTTAAATTTCATGTTACATGCAAAATGTATTGATGCAGAGTTGTATAGCTAATATTAGTTTAAACTAAATTCATATTAAATGCAATTTAAATATCTGTATTGCACTTTTTGTATTATGACTAGAATGATTATTTTACATGAACTAAAGGTAGACATGCTTAAATGTGATCACTTGTATGAAAGAAGTCATTGTGTTACTTTGAAGTAAAGTAATGAAATGCCTGACAGCCTGATACAGCAAGACCCAAAGTATGTACACCTATGGATAATAAACTATACAAAAGGCTAAGTATGTGTTAAGACATAATGAGTTAAATTTCATGAGGCTTTTACAGGTGAGAAGTTGGTATTATGGTTGAGGTGTTTACCTCCTAAACACAAGGTGCAGAGTTTGATTTTTCTGTGGGGTAATTGGATAGGCTTAAAATGGCCCTCAAATTTAGTTAGCCTACTACTAACATACAAAGGATGGTCTTCGACTTAGTTAAAATATAAAATGATAACATATTCTTTTGTTAGTGGAGGTAAAGTTCACATATTATCTCCCTTGCATTTATATGATGTAATATAATAAATAAACCCTAAAAAATATGTTAGTCTGATTTGTTATATAAGGTATTGTATTCCTCAACAATATGTACTAGGGCAACATATTGCATGCTACTGCCACTACACCTGAGAGAGGTATATTATTTTGCCATAAATCTGTTCTTACATACTTTGCAAGTCTCCTGTAATAATGCATGTAGGCCTTTGGTTGTATTTTATGTTGTCTATTTGTGTGGTATAAACATGTGCAACTGTTTACAAACTTTATACCATCTAGATATGAATATGTATGGTGTGCATTACTGCCCATGCTTGACAGTGATGTCACTCTGTGTGTAATGTTACTATATGTCCTACATATACTTCCTGTTTAAGTAGTCATTCTGTACTCACATGTGCATTGCATTTGCACATGTTCTTTCCTCTGCTGACATGCTGCATAGTGTTGTAGTACGTGTAAAGGTGATATTAGAAACATGTCACATTTTATGGCTGTGCATGATTCCTTATATACTGTTCTTTGCCTGACTGACTTGCCATATGCATTGTAAGTAACGCTCTGCATGTACTTCTGGTATATGACCTGGGGAATGTCTTTTGCTCATTTCCACACATGCCCGTATTGTGTGCAAATTCTCCCAATAGTTGTGGTGATTTTTATTGTGTGGTGCTGATGTTTATGATTATTGTTTGTGTGCCACTACATTATGGTCCCCTTTGAACACATGAATTATGACAACATACGTTATTTGTGCCACTCAAGACACATACACAAGCTTAGAGTATGTCATCAATCTGTAGATTCACGTCAGATATGTATTGTTTACTGGTGTAATGGCTTCCTATTTTGAAATATGCATTGGCTAGGTATACATATCATTTGCAGAAGAGTATACATTTCAGTTACATGCATTTTATTGTGAGACTGCCTTCCTTCTATATGTTTTCTACTCTAGAATTGTTGTCTCTCCCTTTCTCTGACAGTGCGCCCACATTTTTCTTTTTGTTCATTTATCAACTGGACTTTTTCAGGTGTAACCTGAAGATGTTGTCTGGTTATGACTTGCTCAGTGACACAGTAAGCAAATTAATCTTAAGGGATCAAAGCCTGGACCACAGCATGATACTTGTTAGCACCTTATAGCTTTAATATTCTGCATTTTATGAATTTTCCTATTCAATGTGCAACCCGTCTATTTTCTGTTACATTGAAGTGTCTATGTTTTGTTTGTGCTGTGTGTTCATGTATATATCTGTAACTTGCAATTTATTTTTGCATGTTTATCTATTTCCTTTATCTTCTCTTAATGCATTCCTCTATTTCAATATTGTAAAATAAGGCATTTCCACTAACAAAAATTACATCTACTCTCTTATCCTTTTATCAAAATCTTATCCTGCTATTCTTTGAGTGCGAGTACACGTTTGTCTAAGTGTATGTGTGTGTATGTGTGTGTGTGTGTGTGTGTGTGTGTGTGTGTCTGTGTGTGTGTGTGTGTGTGTGTGTGCTCAAGACGCCGCGCATGCACTTTATGACTGTAGCTGTGCTTATTCTATATTTGCTTATTCCACTTTTCTGTATTCCTTTACTACTAGTGGTATATGCAATAAATTGTCTACACCATAGAGGGTCCAGGACCACCAGCAGTTATATACAAACATGTACACACACACACACACACACACACACACACACACACATATATATATATATATATATATATATATATATATATATATATATGCTTGTTTTCCATAAATTATTTTATGGCACAGTATTGCACTCCTATTACTGCATGCTGTTATTAGAGGTGGCCAGTACTGTTTTGTAACATTATTTTTTATCTATATATTATATATACTATTTTATCTATGCCTTCTTTGGTATGTATCTGTTCAGACACATGTAACAACTGGAATGCCCTTAGAGATATCTTACTGAAAGTATGCAAGGGCAGAACATGTTCTACGTGGACTGACTCAAAGCCCTGTCACTATACTCTGTATCCTACAGAGTGCTAAGATGTGACCTGTGTCTGGCATACAATGCATCCTCCAACCCAGTACTGATGGATTTACTGCATATCAGCAAATCAAATGGCATTGGAAATACTTGGTCTAGGGATCTGAATCTCTTCTTCAACATCAGCAGAATGGTTTGGAGGGACAGGTATATTTTGCACAGGATGCCACTGTTATGGAACAGACTCCCCATCCACATAAAACAAAGTTCATCCCTGACCATTTTCCTGCACAACTTAGATCTACTGATGTGAAACAGAAAATGTACCTGAAAACTGCCCCCTCTACTACTAATGGACAGATACCACTCCTAAATACTTTATCCCATGCATAGGTCCCCTCAGATTGATCCCAGTTATTCTCATTAAGGGTAATATATAATTATCGACTATGAAATGGGTAAGGCCAGTGTATAATGAAATAGGATAGGTTATTTTGAGCACAGAAAGGGAACTTTATTAGACTTAAAATAGCCTATGAGGGCAGCTAGCCTAGTACTTACTTATGAACTTATGAACCTACAATTATATTCACAGCACTGCTGCAAATGTCCAAAAACTTCATTAGCCTTTGCTGGTATTTATAGTTATTCTCACAGATTTTCCACTTCTTGGACTATTATATGATCTTTGATCATCTTCAATATATAATGATTCAGGTACATAGGTATTATTTCAGTCAAATTTTAGTCTATGCCCACTTTGGCAATCATTTCTGGGTGTTTTTAATTGGGAGTACTATGAGGTTCTCTTCCATTGTAATCGTCTTTGCAAGTCAATAGCATATCAGTGCTTGTGATCCTGTCCACAGGATATTGTTTTTGTATCTTACTGGAAGGCTTCTGCAGTACTACCCCTATGTCCTACAATCTGGTTGTATGTTTTCTGCTACTGTAGAACATAATTAAATGAACCAGATCCCAGCATCAAACATCTGCATTTTTTGTCTTCTCCTACATAATATTTCTTGTAGTTAACTACAAATCTAGTGGTCAGTAGAATAATTCCCAAAGTACTGTATCTATCAGAGATATTATGCACCAATTTGAAGTGTTAGAAGAAATTGCTTGATTTATAGAAGTTCGCATCTTAACTTTATCTCTCTGTTGCTTCTTTAAAATATCTTGTATCAACAGCTGAAGGGGAAATGCTTTGCTTATACCATGCCTTTATTTTGCAAAAAGGCAAGCAGTCTTAGCAGATCACAGCTGAATTCTGTCACAGTTTGACAAAGAACTCTACTCTTACAAAAGAAAACACACTGTTTCCATCCGTGCTTCTTTGCCAGTAGAATATGTGATAGTGAACTGCATTATCAGTAATCAGTGGCAAATAAGACTTCCACATGCCCTGCTGCTTGTAAGATTAAAAGTAATTAGTGAAGTAAGCAATTGCGCTTTAAGTACTGATCCCTTAAAAGTACGATGTTAAAACTGAAGGTGTTTTAGGAAGTATACCATGTTGTTCTTTTCCCTAGTGCTTAATAAGCATTCTGATATAAAACTAGCTTTGATATCAGTGAAGAATATGATAGCATATGTACTTAATCTGAGCTCTGCCATGCGCTGTTTAGTAGATTTAGGCTCCAGCTGACTCATCTCGATTCAGGGTGTGAACTAGTGCTCTCAGTTGTCTGTGTTGCTATAGTTACAACATTGAAATGACAATATGATTTAAAAGTGAACTATACTGAATAACTTTTAATATACTTCTTTCCAACAAACAATTTGTGTATTAAAGCAGGGGGTGGGGTGGGGTGCAGGGGGGCTTGCCCTGCTGCATAATGATGTTCAACATGTTTGGAGTTCGAAAATGATCAAATCTGGTTTTCCAGATTCCCATTTTTGACAGTTTGTTTTTTCAATATGTTTTGTGTCAGCATTTAAAGTTGCACAATAGTGCGATCGTACAAATGCCTTTCATACAAATGAAGGTATACCGAACAATGACTTTATGATGCCAATGGACACCCTTTCCTTAGGCTATTATCTGTCCATAAATGTTTATTATGATAATATATGGTATCAAGTAAAGCATTTCTGAAAGAAAATAAAAAAAAAATATTTTAGCAACTACTAAAAAAAATTCAACAACTATTTAAACTCTTTTAAGCATGCTTTCTTATTAAATGTAATGTACCAATGTAGAATCCATCTTAGGGAATTCTGTGCAACTAAAAAGATTCTTTTCTGTGACGCCATATTAGTGGCAATTATTCCAGAAGTCTGCAGCCTAGAGGTATTTATTGAAGAAGAATTCATTATAAGACTGAGTGCATGGTATCCTTGAAGTGTGTCTCAAGAAGATATCCCAGAAGGCTTTACTTTGTTTTGCATCGGAATACTCTAGTTTCCTTTAGATATGTACCAAACTGAACACCATCAGTCCAGAACCTTTCCAACAGTTAGCTGGTCAGGCCTTATCATGAGTGCCATCACCAATAAGGAAGTATCACTGAAGGCACTACAGTGTGATTAATACAGTCAGCTGAATTATCATGCACTAGAGATCATTACTTATGTATGCTTTCTCATTGCTTTCAGAATAGTAGTTAATGATTCCATTAAATGCCACTGACAGTGATTAGTGTCTCCATCACTCTTCCAATGTTAAGATGCAATGTCATTCCAGTGCTTATTGCATCACATAGCACGTTAGACTGCACTTTGGGAAAATGTCTTGGCTTATCTGGTGGAGATGGAATCCACCTGCTAAAATCTATTACAATAACTTTCTGCCTTCCATTTAGAAACTTTAAATGGGTAGAGACTGTTTGGGCTATATAATTCAGTGTACGTCTAAGCTCTCATATTTCTCTAATATAATAATGCTTACAAAGAATTTTGCATAGCTGAAGTTCGAAAACTCTACAGTTTTCACAATGCTTATAGTGCTACCTCAATACACCCTCAGTGCAGAGACATAGGATTTACACTTCAAAAGTCCCAGCAAGCACCTCCTCATACCCCCCTCCCCTTTTAGCTGACCAGGTGAGTTGAATGATCCAAAGCTGACAATCTTCTGTATGACTTGCAAAGTTAGACAAAAAAGATGCTGTACTGAAACAAAACAAAAAGAATCAGAAATACACAATTATAATAAAATAATGAACATCATAGTCAATGACAGATTCTACTGTTGAATTTTTGTACAATAATGTGTGTCAGACTAGCTGTTTGAATTCATGCTACATTCAGTTCAGTTTATGGCATAGGTACTCTCTCAGCTACATTATTCAGGAGTAAAGGCAAAGATATGGTTAACTTGTGCTGAGGTGTGTATAAGTGGTTGGAGATGAGAAGATGGAATTGTGGGTAAGGAGACATACTACCAGTATGAGTAAATGGCAAAAGGAAAGGTGTGGTCAAAATAAAGACTAAAACCTTTATAGATAGCTGACCAGACCTCAATAATCAGTGCAAAGACTAACTAGAAGCAGGCTTGCTCCTTTTATAGATTGAAAGTGGGTCTGAGTCTATGACAGAACAATGAAAACTGGCAAACGTGATGGGAAGGCAGTTTTCAAGATGAGTTATAAATCAGTTTCAGATGGGCTTCTTGGGTGAGGAAACTGGACAATCTGTAGGAAGCCTATTAACCAGTTGATATACCTGTAACAAATCTATAGATGTTTAAATAGAAAGTTATTTTCCATAGAGATATTAGATATATTGGTATTCCAGTGAGATATCAAAAATATAGGCCTTGGCATGATCATAAAACAGATTATTTTACTGTGATTTAGGAACTAAATTAAGCTCATTAAGCAGTGATTTGGATGTTTTGCATATCTCATATTACTGCCTACCTGACTATACAATATTACTGCTGATGTATTCTCAAAATTATCACAGTATCTGTGCAGAATAAGATGGTAATCACTGACGATCTGTATGAAAGAAACTAATAAGCAAAGTGAATAGTGTAAATTTTATCATATAAAAAGTGAATAGTAAAAATCTTATCATAGTACACGGGGAGGCAATATGAATACCACAAAGCAGTGAGGACAGGAAGTAAATGACTTTCACTGTAACACGTGTGCAGTGTAAGGAACTGAATAACAAGTTACAGAGTTTATTTATTCATTAGGTGAGTGACCAAGTCCTTCCTTGACCTTTTTCAGTCCCAATGCAGATCATGCGGAAAAGGTAAATACAAAATACATGGGCAATTTAAAGTAGCCAGTCTACCAGCATGTTTTGGGAGGAAACTGAAGTAGCTGGATAACAACCTAAAAGAGATGGAGAAGGAGCATGCCAACTCCACACTGAGATCCGGAGTGAACCATAGGCAGTGAATCTATGAGGCAGACACATTAGAGGAAAACTCCACCGTAAAACTGAAATATAGGTATGTATATATGCATCATATCTTGATATACTATGCCTTACTAATGCATTAGAATCACTGTTAAGTCCTTCTTACATTCTAATTTCTTATACCTGAAACAACCATCATGGTGACTACCATACCTTTTCTGGGTCCAGATTTAAGGCCTATAATCCTGTAATAGAAGCATTGGTTATTAGTATACCAGCGGAAGCATAAAGGCCTATACATATGCAAGACACACAAATAAAGCTTTTGTTCCACTGAAGCTTTACTCACAATTGTCAAGACCTTACCCAGTAACGTCTCACATATGCATTCTGCTTTTATCTTCCTGCTTTTATTAGATGAAAATATATTTATCCTCCAAAACTATATTCTATAATATTTATTCCCTGATTTGCTTTGATACTAATATTTATCTAAAACTCATGAGCACATTACAACCCCATGGAAAGCATAATTTCACTCTATCAACACAATATGCACCCTCTCAGTGTTGTAAGTCTGCTAAATACAGTTTAGTAGATTTTATCCTGAACTGGTTTAGCTCATTAGCTTTCTCATTAGCAGCGTCTGGAGTAGAAGGTAAAGGATCTGCACCTGCCAGGTTACTAGATCCTGTAGTAGAATCAATATTTTCAGATCTAATATTAGCTAGAAATATTTCTTTGGCTGCTCTGGAAGAGCATCTAACAGCCCTTGTCGGGATTTAAACATCTGTCTCTTTGTCAGATACTTGTGATTTGGAATGTTTTGTCTTTACCTTCTCCTGTATAACTGCATAATGTCTACTTGCTGTACATAATATATTGTTGGATTATGATGATGACTGACTGCAATTAGTTGAATGTATAACATTTGTGACTAAAATTTTGATCAGGTGTGACACTCATTCTTTCTTCCTCCTGTAGAAAACACGAGCACACACACACACACACACACACACACACACACACACACACACACACACACACACACACACACACACACACACACACACACACACACACACAAACATGCCCTTCTGCATCTGCTCAGTTGCCTTTTGTTATTAGAAGTTCTCGTGTTTCTCCCCTGTTCTCTGGAACAGGCAATGTAAACAATGTAAGGAGCTTTGTTCTCAGCCTTCTCCCATCAGTGATGGTACAATATATAGTCCTACAGATTACAGTGGAGTGTTACTATAATCCAGCAATGTTAAATGAATTTCCATTTAATCTGACGAATCTTAATTCTTCAAAATGTTTCTTTTTTTCACAGATGGAGTCTTGTGTAATACAATAACATACAAACTGTGGATAATTATCTAACATTACCTTATAAGCTGCAGTGGTACAGCGGTAGCATTGTTGCCTCACAGTAAGAGGTTCGCCTGTTCGATTCTCGGCTGAAGTGCCTTCTGTGTGGAGTCTGCATGTCCTCCCTGCGGTTGAGTGGCCTCCGAAAAACATGCGTAAATGGGCGTGCCTTTGCTGAAGGTTGAATGTTGGGCTGGCAACTCAGCACCATAAAAAGAATCTACTGCCAATCATTAGCATACCAGAGTTCCACTGTGTCGACCCCTACTGGGAAAAGCTGAAAAGACAAACAACAACAACCTTACCCTAAATATTCCATGTCCTCCAAGCACTGACTTGGGCGTATTAATTATTAAAGTGACTCTCCCATCCTTCAACAAACTCCATGTGTTTTGAATAGTAATCTACACTTAGTGGGTGGTTGAGAGTATTATGTTAAAACAATTAAGATTATTATGCTAAAACAAGTTAATGTCTACCATATGGTAATGTTATCATGAGGGCTTTGGATATTTAAATAATTTAATGAGTATATATATATATATATATATATATATATATATCATTTTTATAAAATGGTTTTTATATAATAATATTGTATAATTTATGTGTTTTGTTTTTTATTTTTCGTGGATGGGAAATCGAGTACTTTGGCCTTTAAGAAAGTAATACGGTTTGCCCTTTAAGTGTTTTAATTGTTTCATTTATTAGCTTAATTAGATCATTTTTTTTTTAGTGTTTAAGTAAGTGTATTTTGGGCTGTGTATTTTCTGATGAAGTCCCAAGTTGTGGTAGGGACGAAAGAGCTTAACCTGGATTAATCAAAGTTTGTTCGTGGACTTGTTCATCTGTACGCCTGTTATTTTATGTGGATTATATGGAATACTTTAATTATGGAGCTTATGGTGTGAAAGTACCAGAGGGCCAAGTTCTTTTTATTTAGTATTCATGACATATCAGTTCCTTTTCCTGCTTTTGGTCTCTATCCATGCCACAAAGCAAACAATTTTCTACTATATGTTATGCCTTTTCTGCCATGTTGGGACAGTGCATGATATCACTCACTGCTTGTACCTAAACATTCCCAAATGTGATTTGTGGTTTTCAGTAGTATCTGGTTTCTTAGCTGAGATGAAATAATAATGTTCTGGCATTTAAATAACTGACTGTGAATGTAATATAACTCTTCTCTGAAGGCATAGTATTGTTTTATCAATGGTTGAAGATGCTTCACATTGCCCATACTGGTAACTATGGGTTTCTCAACAACTGTATTTCTGTATTTTCTCTTTTAAGTACTTTTAGTTCTTGCAGTTTGTCAGGTGTCATTTGAGTTTATGTTATGACCCACAGTAATTCCAAATCTTTTTCTACCAGATCTTCTGTACAGTCATTTAGATGACTCATACTTAACATGTCAGCAATATGAATTATTCTTAACTTTGGATTATAGATCATATGAGGTTACTAGGCTACTGACCTGGAGGTAATTTTAAGCCTAGCCATTTCATCCCAATTTAATACCATAGATACACTAGTCAATATCCAGGATTGTATTTAGTAATGACTGGCCATGTCCAGAAGGGTTGCAGGCTCCATCCTTGGTAAGAATTTATGGTTCCCCATCCACTCGTCCAGGTTCCTTTTGAACAGTGTCATAGAGGTGCTCTGCTTCACATGAATCTGCAGCCTATTCCAAAGATGCAGCAGTCACTGGAAGACAAATCTTCCCTCCATCACATTCTATTCAAGTTTCAGGCATATTTAGGCCCCTGGAATGGGTAGCTTTAGTCCTGTTTGATTTAAGAAAGTGCAGCAAATTTATTAGGTTTGGGTTGGTGATTGCTCTGTAAGCCAGGCATAAGTCTCCCCTAAGAAGTCTATATGATACTGAGTCCAAACCAGTTACAAGTGGCATTCCACAGGGCTCAGTTCTGGGACCTCTCTTGTTCGGTATATACTTCTCTGAGGTTCAGGCTAACACGGGGGGATTATGGCTGACAAAGTTCGCAGATGACTGCAAACTGGGGGCCATAATCGAATCTCCAGCTGACACAAGCATCCTCCAAAAGGGTCTGACAGAGATGGATGCTTGGTGCCAGAGCCACGGCCTCAAGCTAAATGCTAAAAAGTGCATAGTCATCCCCTTTGGGAAAAACAAGGTGCCCACAAATTACCACATAGGTGGTAATCCATTAAGTATGGAAGAAGTAATTAGAGATTTGGGGACCAACGTAGATAGCAATCTCTCCTGTGATAATCACGTTGCCAAAGGTGTTAGAAAGACCTTCTATATAGCCCACCTTATCACAAAAGGGTTCGCATCTATATCAAGAGAGGTCATTGTGCCCCTCTACTCGTCACTCATCAGGCCCATAATTGAATACAATGCCCCTTTTGGGATGTACCTTACCCGACACCTGCAGCAACTGGAGAGACCCCAAAAGTAGCTCACCAAGAGGATCATGGGCTACAAACAGATGTCCTATGCAGCTCGACTAAAGAAACTCCAGCTCTACTCAGTTGCATACCGCCTACTCAGAGGCGATCTATGCCTGACGTATAAAGACATGTCAAACCCAGAATTAATGGACATGCTCCACCTCAAAAAATCCAAGTCCTTTAGAGCTACACGCTCCAGGGACCTAAACCTCAGCACAAAAATAAATAGGGCATGCTGGAGGGACAGATTCATTTCCCAGAGGCTCCCCTCACTCTGGAATAGAATCCCAATTCATGTTAGACATAGCCCCTTGCTGACCCTCTTCAAGCGAAATCTGGACGCGTGGATGGGAAATCGCAAATTCACCCCTGGGATCTCTTCTGTGTCCCTGCTAGACAGAGGCACAGTAAACTAATCTTAAAAGGGTACCTTCTGTGACCTACTTTACAGAGGCACAGTAGGCTAATCTAATAGGGAGGCGGAAGCCAAATACACTCTGGCTAGGCTTATAAATGCCCTAGGGCAGATAGCCTAGTATCGACCTATGAACCTATGAACCTATGAGCATAGTGACAGGGACTTTAGTTGGTCTGTGTAAGTCATGTGCTGGAGTCCCTTGATCTTCTTAGTTAGACACCTCTGAGGTCTCTCCAATTGCTGTAGGTGCTTTCTACAGTACATGCCAAAAGGGGCGTTATACTCAATTTTGAGCCTGATTAGTGATGAGTATAGAGGGGTTATAACCTCCTTTGCTCTAGAGGTGATGCCTTTGCTAATCAAGTGTGCTACATAGAAAGGCTTCCTTACTACAGTAGACACATGGTGGTCAAAGTTAAGGTTACAGTCAACTTGTGATGCCAGATCTCTTACCACTTCGTAGGTGCATAGGGTATAATTGTTAATTTGATAGTGTGAAGGGACATTGTTTTTATTGAAGGGAATAATGATACATTTCTTTGCATTCAGTTTGAGACTGTGACTAAGACACCATTCATTGGCCTGCTTAAGTCCCTCTTAAAGTATACTGACATCATTTGGGGATTCACTAATTGCACCCAGTTTGCAGTCATCCACAAATTTGGCCAGCTTCAGCCTCTTAGTTTTGGCCTGAACATCTGAGAAGTATATACCAAACAGTAGGTGGCCTGGCACATACCTTTCTGGCACCCCGCTGGTGACAGGTCTGCTGGTAGATGTGGAGTCACCCACTTTGATAGGGTGTGACTGATTTGATGGCCAGCTGGCAGCCCATCTTACAACAAAGGGGTTTAGATTCAGTTTGCTAAGTTTCAATAATGCCTGAGTGTGGGATTGTGTCAAAGGCCTTTGACAAGTTGAGGTATACTGTGTGCACAGATATGCCTTTGTCAATGACCCTTGTCACATTTTTGAAGAAACCCATCAGGTTTAACTGGCAGGATCTGGCCTTGACGAAGCTGAATTGGGTTCATCCAGGGTTTGGAGGTCACCTATGTCTTTATTTAAGAGGTCCATGCTGATATGTTCCATGGCTTTACAGATGAGGCTGGTCAGACTTATGGGTTTATAACTCCCTGAGTCTGTTGCTATGCCACCTTTATGGAGGGGAATAACTGTTGTTGTTCTCCATTCTGCAGGAACAAAGACAGTGGTTAGGCTGTGATCGAATAGGGTACTTAATGGTGATGCTAGTCCATGTTTTAGTTTGTTTAGAAGACAGCCTGAGATGCCGTCTGGTCCCATAGACACTGTGTTTTTTGTCTTAGACAAGGTTTTAATGACCTGCTCTTTGGATATATAGGGTGGGGGGAGGAGTAGGGTCAAGGTTTGTGACAAGTTTGAAAGGCATAAGGGAGTGAAATTTTAACCAGATCTGTCCGCTAGCAGGTTGGCTATCTCTGCAGAATCAGTGTATGACACCGTTAGTCACTAGTTTGGCACATGCTTAGGTCCTACCTTTTAAGCTATGTACATAGCTGTAAAAAAGCCTTATGATTATCCTTGGCTGTGATTGCTAAGTTTTCCTCAAAGTTACCCTTAGAGGATTTGACATGTTGTCTTATTTGTCTGTTGATGCTGAGGAGGTGGCTTTTCCATTGTTGTGGCCTTGGCTTAGTTTTCTTGGACAGCAATGTTTTGCATTTGTTGTAAAGTTTGTTGATGCTGGATGTCCACCAGGGCAGCTGTTTTCTAATTGGGGCTCTGGCTTTGATTCTCACTGGAGCAGCAGAGTCTATACACTTATACAAGTGATTGTACAGGGCTTTAGTGTGAGCTTGGTATTATACTTCTGAAGTTTCAACAACATTGTACTCAAGTTAGTGCACTGCATAATTTTTTTATAGTAATTTGCTAGGGTTTGTTATCTATTTCCACATTAGTCACACATCCAATGCACATCATCATGACATGGCTGACAGCTGAAGACTACAGCCAGCATTCCCTCTCCATCTGTGCATACCTAGTGTGTGTATCAGTTAAGGCTCTAGATACAAAGGCATTATGTTTTCCCATTTTCTATCAGTGTATCCTGAACGTTTTTTATCAAGTCCATAGGCACATATACATTACTGAAACTATATAGGGCTGCTTTAATTCACAATGCAAAATTGCTACTTAACAAAGTTTCTTATGTACTTTTTATTTTTATATACACAGCTTAATCAAAAACTCATTTGGTATTTATTCTCAGATTTATCATTAAGGACTTTTGTCACATAACTTAATTTCACACATGCTATCTCTGGCTTTTGCTTGTACATTATTCACAAGTTGCATTTCTATTGTACACAAAAGGATTTCTGCCTTTACATCATTATTTGTCTCCAGATTATTAATCGTTTGCTTTCGTATCTTTTTGTTTTATAGCACATTATTATGTAATAGTAAACAGCTTCACACCTTTTTTGCCTTGCAATGTTTCTTGTGATGTATGCAGACATAGTAATAACAAATCTTATGGTTCTTTGCTGCTTGTTTGTTACCAAATTAAATCCTAAGTAAAGTGTAAGGAGATGTGTTGTCCCTTTTGTTTTATATTTATTATAATCTTTATAGCATCTAGGCTTTATTTTCTTCTTCCCACCTCAACTAACTACACCCCTCTAACTTTAACTCTTATACACAACTCCCTCCCCACTAACCCCACCTAGACTCAACCTCTCACGGTGCCATACTACACTCTACTTTCCTGTACCTCACTTCCTGATTCTGCACCCACTCTCCATTCAGAATGAAAGGCCAAAACTACTTGCTTTACAACACTCTATTATCAGGCATCCTCCTCCTTGCTTACTATGATACTAACCCCCATAACTTCAAACTCTCCAAACACCCATCCCCAACACTCACATACACCTCACCACACCTCCTATGCAAACCTTATTATTATATCATCACCAAGACTTACCCTAAATTTAATACTAGTGTCCGCCCTTCAAGACATATACAACACACCAATACTCAGTTGTCCTTCTACAGGTATAACCAACTTATAACCAAACTGAAGCACCTAATTTTGTACACTCTAACAAAGATAAAACTCCAATTAGATATCCATCCCAATCCTGGCCCCATGTAACCTATCCATTACCCCCAAGCTCCTGTTCCTCCACATCCATTCATAATCTCACAGACACCACTACCTATTCATCTTTAACTATTACCAGTAATGCTGACCTTCTCATGACATGCTTTAATCTCAGAAGCCTTTCAAAGTACCAGAATTCCATGCCACCCTTGCCTCCTACTTCCCAGACATTGCAGTCATAACTGAAACCTGATTAAAGCCCCACATCAAAGACTCTGAAATTACTACAAATGGTTACAATATTATAAGACAGGACAGGATAAACAAACGTGGTGGGGGGTGTAACAATTATGTTTAAAGAATCACTAAATCTAGAAAAACTAAACTGTTCCCCACCGGACATCTCTCATGCTAAACTCCTTATCATTTGCCTCCAAATTAATCCTCACAAATCCATTAACATTATAGCCATCTACCTACCACCAGGCAACAACCTGCATAACATAGAATCCCTCCTACCCTGGTCATTTTTTTCTCTATCCCAAGAAACCATCATTCTAGGTGATTTCAACTTAGAGTGGTTCTCCTGCTCCTCCGACTCCCCTACCTCATTTATAAACTTATACAACTTCACCCAAATTATTAACTACCCCACCCGCATTGACAAGCACTCCAATAAAAAAATCACTTCTAGACTAGATTTTAACCAACAAACCAAACCATGGGTACCAGACAGGCTACCAGTCACGCTAAGTGACCATGCCCCTACATTTCTAGTTAGGAAGAAAATACATATCCAAGCCAGCATCTCATACAAATACACCTGTAGCAAAAAATATTTCTCCTCTGACACTTTCAATTTACTACTACAAAACTGCAGTTGGTCCCCATTAAAAAACATGCAACCAGACCTAACTGTAGAATACTTCAATGACAAATTCCTTGAAATATTAAATAATCTTGGTCTCGTCAGAAAAATTAAAAAAAAAACAGCTGCCATGGCTTTCTAAAGAAACAAAACAAGTAATGGAACAAAGAGATAAGGCCTGGTCACTATATCATATGACCAAAAATAACAACAATCTCACCCTTTACAAACAACCTAGAAACCATGCTAAGAAAAAACATCATCAATATAAAAGAACCTAGTTCCTCACCTGTCAATAAAAATACCAGCACAATCCACAAAAATTCTGGCAGAATATCAATCACCTCCTTAACCCGGTAAAACCTCTACCCCTGTCCCCCTCACTACTAACTTCTCTGTACCCTTAGTCTCACAATTCAATTCCCACTTCATCAACTCAATCACATCTCTTCTAGACAACAAAACAATCCCACCACTCACTGTTCCCTCCCCTACCCCTAATGACGCAAACTCCTTCTCCTTTATTCCCATTCCAATTTCCTACATAAAAAAAACTCCTATGTAAATTAAAACCCTGCTGCTTAACTGAAGACCAACTTCCAAATGAAGACCTAAAGCTAGCTGCCCCATCCGTCGCCTACCCCATATCATTAGTAATAAACTGCTCTATTTCCAAACAGTATGTTCCCAAGTTATGGAAAATCTCTCATATCATACCACTTCATAAGGGTGGCCCATCTAGAGACATAACTAACTACCATCCCTTCACCATTCTATCTGCCCTTGCCAACATTCTAGAGAAATGTATCCATCAGCAACTCATGAATCACCTCAATACCAACAACCTACTCTCCAGCACCCAGCATGGCTTCAGACCTAAACACAGTACTAACTCAGCCCCCATAACCTTTACAGAGACCATTCACCACCTCAAAAATAAACTAGTTTCAGCCATTTTCTTAGATGTGTCAAAAGCTTTTGACACAGTGTCCCATCAGCTGCTCCTCAACAAATATGCCACTTACAATCTCAATACTATACCCCTAACATGGTTTCACAGTTATCTACCCAACCAATAACAGGCCATTAAATGGGCAAACAGGGGTTCCACAAGGCTCCATACTTGGGCCCCTCCTCTTCATAATATTTGCCAACAACCTATATACTGCCATCCAACATTCCACCATCATCTAATATGCAGACGACTCCTCCATTATCTGCTCAGACCACTCCTCACAAGAACTCCAACACAAAATACAATCATCATTCCAAGACATTGAAAATGATCTCACCAGCCACCAACTCATCCTAAATCCAAATAAGACCAAGCACATAATTTTCTGTAATAAATTTTCCAAACCCAGTACCCAATCCCTCTCCATACTATCTAACAGTACAAAAATTGAACCCACCAATCAGACCAAGCTGCTAGGGGTAACCATAGATGACTCACTAAAATGTGACACATCAATATGACCATCAAAAAAATCCACTCTAAACTAGGTGCTCTATGCAGGGTTAAACCTGACCTTACACAACAAGCTAGACCGGCCAAGATCCCACTTGCTATCCACCCTCCTATACTGCTCTGAGGTCTATACTAGCCGCCTATTAAAAACTGACCTAAATAAACTAGACTTCTGCTATAACAGAATAGCTAAGCTTGTCACCAACCAACCCCACAGAACACACCACTGCACTGCTCTCTGACAGCTCAACTGGCTAGAACTTCCTAACCTATTATTACTACTAAAACAATTTTCACTTGCCCATAAAATCATATTCAACCCTACTGACTGCCCAGCTCTATCAAACCTAGTCAACCTAGTCAAGCCAAACACAAACTGTAGACTCCTCAGGTCATCCAACAAACTAATGCTAAAAGTAACCCAGTCTCACAACTATCACAGAGACTCCTTCTACTCCATACCTCTCAACCTGAAACATGAAAAATCTGGACAAGGCCCATGAAAAATAGCTACAAATCTGTATGCTGATTAACATAAAATATGCATACATAATTATGTAACTCCACCCACTCCAATGGAATTAAAGGATACCAACTTTCAAATGCTAAACTGAAGAACAGACAAGCAAAATATGGCACCAGTCTCCTTGCAGCCATTCCAATGTCCCATTACCTGGCTATTTCACCCCATTTACCATAAACACTAATGTGCATATGGCTTTACTTCTACAATGATTATTTGGATTTTATTTTTACATTTTATAGCCCAATGCACAAACACTAATAGACATCTGCTAAACAAAACAATACTGTCTCACAATGAAAATAGACTTAGCATTAAAACTTCTCTGCCCTCGAAACTCAAATTCATTGAAACAGCATTGAAACCCACATTCAAAGAAAATGCATCTGGCCAGTGGTGGATAAAGATTACCTTTGGGCTGTTTTCAAATTGTAGGCCCCTTGCACACAAAACAAGAAACATACATGTGTTCTTTGATATACCTTTCTGACTTTACTAAATTATATTCCTTGTATACAGCATGCTTGCTAGACTTAGAGCACATTTTAAATGTATTATTTGAACATTTTTCCAGTAGGCAATGAAACAAAATGCATGAACCAATAATGACAAAATTGCCTAATTCAGAACATTTCCATCATAAAAGTCTATTTACGCACGCACACACACACACACACACACACACACACACACACACACATATATATATATATATATATATATATATATATATATATATATTTGGTGTTTACCTCACATACACAAGGTACAGGGTTTGATTCTCACCCCTAAAGAGAGAACTGGATAGGCTTAAAATGGCCCATAAAGGCAGCTATCCTAGTACTTTCCTATAAACCTATCAAGTAGCACTAGGAACAGTAAGCATTCACCTTGTAGCATATCTCTCAACATTCCATCTCCAAAATGTAGAACATTACCTCTCGTAATGTGGAACAAATGGGCAAAATGTGAAACACTTACTGACAACTTCAATTGGGAATCACGCAGCATGGTTAAAATGGGTTTCTTTATACCCATGACAAGTTCTTTTGCTTAATTAATATGATTCAGTATTATATAATATAGATACTAGTTAAAAACACTGACTGTATGCTACACCCTGTCAATGTGAAACAGTGAGGAATATGGACTTTTTAGGACTCAAAATGAGAAACGTGTCTTATAATAAAGTATACCTGACAGTCATGTCTTGCAGCAGGAGCTGATCTCCCAAATGGTGAAGAAGGCTACGTTACAGCTGCCTCAGTCTGTTTTGGTCCTAGTAAAAATGCTACACTGCAAATTTTGTTTCTAGAGGATTAAACGATTGTTGGTGAGCTTTTACTCTAATTCACTTTTCATGAAATAACACAACAGTTATCTGACACACAAGTGGTATTAAAATATTTAAAGTGAGACACTGATTATATGCATGTAATCTCTAAACCTTAAAATCTCACACAGCAGATCAAGACAAAAAAAAGAGAGAGACAGAGAGAGAGAGGTAGAGAAAGAAAGAAAGAAAGAAAGAAAGAAAGAAAGAAAGAAAGAAAGAAAGAAAGAAAGAAAGAGAAACAGTCTGCAAGTAAGATAAAATTTATTGAAGCCCTTTTAGTATCGTTGTTCCTCACTGTATGCTACATGGCCAGTTGGGAATTAATTGCTAGAATAGACATGGATATAAGACACAGCTAAACTTTACACCTTACAGAAAAAATCACATCAAATCTGACATATTCAGTCAGCCTTCTCAATTCTCCATGATCCTCAGATTTAACAACCATGGTGGAAAAAAATGCTGTCTAAAAAAGTGAAGGTGGCATATAGGTTTTCTCGGAGTCTGCTGACTAAGGCCCAGCAAGGAAAAAAATCACTTAGGATTATCAAAAGTTTATTTTTAATTATTTCAGCAGATCTGTTTCAGCTAATGTTAATTAATGGCAGATCATTTTGCCTCATTCTTACTGAGTCTACAAATCTGTGGTTGGGTAATTTTCCCCTTTAAATTTTAAAGTGACCACACAATTCTTTATACTCTTTATAAAAAACTGCTGTCAAGATTTTTTTCTGAAAGTGAAAGTCTGTTTTGCCTAAAACAATGACTGATTACAGAGTTGTAATGAGATCATGGGATATAAGTTTACAGGACACATCATACTTCTTGAAATTTCAAACATTATTTCTGAACCCATCGTCATCTTCAGTTTAGAATAGTATAGATGGAAATGAAAACAGTATTATTACTGTTTTACTTCACTTCTGCTTTTCTTTTTGATACTGTTAGAGAAATGAAACAGTAAAATTAATGCATAAATGTGTCTGCTGTTATGGCCAGCAGCTGTGAAAAATATGATGACACAAGAAGGCAATAATGGAATTACAAGCAGAAAAGTGACAATAATAAGGCAGAAATCCAACAGGCATTTTCTCTATTGCTATTAACCATCACAAAGCAAGTGTGTAAAATGCTTAAAAAAAGTTTGTATGAATAATAATTTTAAAAAAGTCTCAATAAAACGATACAATAAATAGCTGCTTGATATTTGGGCACTTGGATTGATATCTCTAAAGGGACAGCAACATTTTCAACATTAAAGAATGCATTTGCAGAGGAATTATAATTCCTGATCTCCACAACACACACACACACACACACACACACACACACACACACACACCAAAATCATTACAGCAGCTACCCAGAACATCAGCACAGCATAATAAAATACCTCTGTAGTCGTATCCTGTCCCCAGAATGTCAGCACAGCATAATAACCTCTGCAGTCCTGTTTCCATTAGCAGAACCATCACCATTATTCCATTCCTGCTTGGAGTACCATTATTCTATTCAAGATTGGCTGGAGCAGCTAGAAATGCATGTACGTGAGCCCTTGAGCTCAGTAACGACAGGCTGGCAGGCCGTTTCACGGAGCTGATGTCATCACACACATGATGACATCAGCTCAAAAAGCCGAAAAAAATTAAAATAAAAAGCTGGAAAATTCAGAAATTAAAAGGTGCCACTTAGGAATCATGACACCCCATTATTTGGACCCCAAAACTTGGTAAAAATTGAGTAATTTGGTACAGCTGGGAGGTATGCTCTACTCCCATAAAATAGCCAAAGATTGGAACACCCTTCCTCAACAGATAACTAAAAACCCCAACCTGTCCATATTTAAATCTACCCTGAAAGACTATTTAAATGATAATTGGCTATGCCTCTGTATTGCTCCCAACTAATATTCTTCCTGTTTTTTCCCACTCATCTCACACACGATAGCCCAAAGAGTGCTCATCCCACATAGGGCTATCCCACTATCTGTCTTTTCTTTATTAATCTTTGTTCCTTCAGATGACCTAACTTGTAAAACTACATGACCAATGTTGGTCTTTCAGAAGTGATTCACCTTGTAAGGCTACATGACTTATGTACCTGATATACATTGTAAAGCAAAAAAAAGTATTCCTGTATGCCTGAAACATGCATGTTCATATTGTAGTTCTGTTGTTATATGTTGCTGTAATATTTTTGTAAAGCTCATTTACAAATTGTTAGCAATGTACTACTTAAACTAAGTTTAGTTTACTGCTTGTACCTTAATAATGTTATTTTTGTTGTGGAGCTTTTCTTCCTGTGTGTCCACTGAAAACAGTTTTTTTTCCAACCCAGCCAGACACTACCAATTTACAAATGTAAGTAAAAAAATAAAAATTATTCTCATGCAGAGTATCATTTCTGTTCATTTCTAAATTATCACCTAATAATTTAAATTGCATCATGTGTCAGTGGTACAAAAGATAACACACTTGCCTTTTGTGCAGAAAGCTGTAGGTTCTATTCCCACACCAGGGAGAGGGATTACTGCAGTGCAGCATGAATGGGGGTGCTGCACTCCTGAGTGTATTTTGGATGTAAATGATCCATCGGCACCTATTAAAAAGAATAGAGGAAGTTCCCTGATGCCCTGCCCAAATTTTCCCTAGTATTATAAATGCCACCTCTGGTCTCCTCTAAAAAGAGGCTACTAATCTAGTGGGACTAGCTTGGTCAACAAAGGATAAATAAAAATAAAAAAATAAGTCTTCCATAATTAGTGTATACCACATATTTATGAGGGCATTGTCTGGTGGTAGATTACTAGTAATATGTCTGTTATATGGTTGTTTCTTATACCAAAAAAAACAAAGGAATGCCTGATTAAATAATCACACAGTTGCTCAAATTCACAGTCATGTGCCCTGAGTCATAACTCAATCACAGATATGTTAATACTTTCTTGCACCCTTTGATTTTTGGTAAAAGAATGTGTCTACCCAGACTAATTTTTATTTTTATTTATTTTTTTTGCTTGTAGTAATTTACTATCAAACATTGGCAAACTATCACTTTCCTTCTCTGTTTTAACAAAACTGTTAAATACCTTAATGGCTTCTTCACCCCCATTATAAAGAAACACGGCACACTGGTCTTGAAATGTTTTGTCAATTATGCCACTTTTAGTGAAATACAACTGAAATCCTTTATTCCATGACTTCCAAGTTTCTAACACATTCCAGTGCAGCTTCAGTATCTTTGGGGCTTGTTCAGTTGCCACTTCAAGTCAAAATTGAGGATAGAACTTCCCCAAAACCGATGTTTGAGTTATATGGATACAATTTAAAGAAAATTCAAAATTCAAAAGTCAAAATCACGAGCTGAAACTAAATGCCAAAAAATGCATTACTGTATCATTTGGGAAGTCACCTATCCCAGGGAAGTACCACATTAACAATAAACCCCTAAGAGTTGACCCAGTCGAATGGGATTTTGAAACTTATGTGGGCAGTGACCTAATTTTGACCAACGTGTCCATTGTTACAAAAACTGGAACGTAGACTGAGAACAAGAGGCAAAAATTTATCGTAAACAATTTATTTTCCACTTTTGTCATTAGACTTCATCAGAAAATACATTCAACAGTAAAAAAAACTTTCAGTTTAAAAATATCTGTAAACCAGTAGAAAGTACATTTTCATCCCACAATTAAGTGACGTCACAAACTCAACTATTAAAGCCATACACTTCTGCTAAAAACTTATTTGTTCAAATGAACCCTGCAGTTCTTTAAGAAATGCAATGTTAACTACATCATTGAACCCTGGGGCTTTGTCAGAGTTTAACCCGATCTGCCACAGTACTTCTTTTTGTTCCAACTCTGTCTTACAATTCCCAACACTTGTATGATGTGTTCCCTGTTCCAGAACTGAAAAAAGGAACTTATTGTAGTTGGGACACTTCAAGGTGTGTTTGAAAAACACATTTCTGCTATCCTCCTCTTTTATGCTATAGTAGTGCTCTTTGATCCTCACACACAGAACCCAGGTGGTCATCCCAATATAAAATGCAGTACAATGAGAACATAACCCGATGTACACCACACCTTTAGTTTTGCAGTTAAAATGGCCTGACACTGGAACAGTGTATGGCAAATGAGGCAAATTTACAAAAGGTCCCTCTACTATGTACCTACAAACAGTACAACTTCCACATCAGTGCATGCCAAATGGTTTGTGTGTAAAATAGTCATTTCTCCATTTGTCCCCCTCTTAAATAATAGTTTTAAATTATAGTGATTTTTATACACAAAAAGGGGGTGGGCCAACTGTCACAAAAAGGTTCTGATTACCGTCTAAAATTTTCCAGTTGTTCTGTATAATGCCTATTATCGATCCACTATCCAAAGTGATGTTCAAATTGTAAAATATTTCTTTGTTGGACTTACTCAAAACTTTGGAGCCACTATAAGGAACATTTATATTGGCGGGTATAGTGTTGTTCAATTGTCCATGACATACTTAGCTGTACTTCTTAATTTGTCTTCATGGAAACCTCTTTCCAAATAAAGTAAACAAATAAAATCTATTTCATTAATAAAATCACTGTCTTCAGTAGTCATTCGACTAGCCCTGATATACTTGCCTTTGGGTATGTTGTCTTTCATAAATTGTGGTTGAAAGCTTTTATAGTCTAGATAACTGTAAAAGTTTTTTTTTACAATGAATCCTTACAAATCTCTTCACTACCTTTACCCACTCTAATGTAACAACCAAAAAGTTAACCTTTAAACCCATGTCACCTAAAGTAAATTTTAGGAACTCAGAACCAGAATTTAAACAATATATAAACTCTTTAACCTGGTTGGGGTCACCTTCTAAGATGAAAAACAGGTTATCAACAAATCTTTTAAAAAACTAAAACATGATATCTACTCATAATAGGCTCCAAAGATGTGTGTTCCCACCATCCAACAACAATATTTGCAAAAGAAGGGGTGGCTGGAGACCCCATGGCAGCCCATCTGTTCTGTTTATACACTCTGTTATTGAACATAAAAAAAATTGTTTTTCAACAGAACATCTATCAAATCACAACAAAGGTTAAACTGGTCATTAGAGAGGTTGGGAAACTGCCTGACATATTGTCTTACATATTCCACTCCTGTTTCATGTGGAATACACATACCACATCAATGGTGAACAAAATGTGTTTTTGTGGGTCAAAAGAAAAGATATCATTAAATTTCCTAAACTGTTTCAAAAAATCTCAGGAGTCCTGTAAAAAAGAACTCATTTTACTGACTAAGGAGTTTAATAAAAGAGTCAACCATAAGGGAAATTCCTTCTGTGATGTAATTAGGCACTGAAACAATGGGCCTAAATGTAGGGTGGTTAAGGTCTTTATGGACTTTTGGTATTCCAAACAAAACCCCTAACTTGGAATTCTCAATGTTACAAAAATCATAACAAATTTTGTCTAAATTACCACTCATAAAACTGTCAAACAAAAAAGAATAAATTTTCTGGTAAAGTTAATATATCACTTGCACTGGCTGCCTCATATTCTGAGGCATTACTTAACATAGCTTCAATACTATGATATACTGGCCTTGATCCATCACAACTAAAGCACCACCGTTGTCACTTTTCATAATTCTAACCATACTGTTAGACTTTAATTCATTCAAATCAGATTCTTCACTCATAATTTAAGTTGTAGTATTTACACCTTTGTTTGTTATTGTCTAACAAACGTCTAATTTGTTTTTCACAAGTATTCTCATTGTCTAACAAACTTCTAATTTGTTTTTCACAAGTATTTTCAAACACTTGTAAAGTGTGTACCAAAGGTGGGTTAAAACAGGATGGTTTAATATATTTACTTTCATTCTTTTCAACATTTTTTAAAATGTAATTTAAGTTCAGCAGTCTTGTGTATTTTTTCAATTCTAGAACAGTGCAGGAAATATCAGCTCTACTAGCTGGAACAAAATTTAAACCCAAATTCAACACTTTATAATGCTCAGAAGTGCGGTCAAGTTTAGGTTCATAGGTTCATATGTAGGTACTAGGCTATCGGCCCTAGGGCCCATACAAGCCTAGCCAAAAAATGTACCCTGGCTTTCGCCACCCAAGAAAATTATTTTCCTGTGCCCCTGTCGAGCAGAGCCACAGAAGTGATCCCCGGGGTGAATTTCCCATTTCCCATCCAATCATCAAAATTTTTCTTGAAGAGTGCTAATGAGGAGCTCTGTTTGACATAGATAGGTAGTCTGTTCCAGAGTATGGGAAGTCTCTGGGACAGGAATCTATCCCTCCAGCATGTTATGTTTATTGTGGTGACAAGCTTTAGGTCCCTAGAGCATGTAGCTCGGAGGGATTGGGATTTCTTTAAGTGGAGCATGTCCCACAGCTCTGGGTTTGACATAGCTTTGTATCTTAGGCAGAGATCACCCCTGAGTAGGCGATATGTGATGGAGTAAAGCTGTAGTTTTTTGAGACGGTCTATATAGGGCATCTGTTTGAGGCCAGTAATCCTCTTTGTGAGGTATTTCTGTGGTCTTTCCAGTTGTTGTAGATGTCTTGTGAGGTACATACCAAAAGGGGCATTGTACTCTATAATGGGTCTAATGAGTGATGAGTAGAGGGGAACAATGACCTCTTTTTTTCTGGATGAGAATCCTTTTGTGATGAGATGAGCCATGTAGAAGGATTTCCTGACCACTGTGGCAATGTGATTATCAAAGGAGAGACTACTGTCCACCTGTGTCCCAAGGTCTCATCACATTTTCGGCATTAAGTAGACTACCAGCTATGTGGTAGTTCATGGGTACAGAGTTTTTACCAAAGTGGATGACAATACACTTTTTGGCATTGAGCTTCAGGCCATGGCTTTGACACCAGGTATCTGTCTCAGTGAGGCCCTTTTTTAGTTTGTTCACATCGTTAGGAGTTACAATTATGGCTCCTAGTTTGCAGTCATCTGCAAACTTTGTTAGCCAAAGACCTTCTGTGTTGGTCTGCACTTCAGAGAAGTAGATACCAAACAGGAGAGAACCCAGGACTGAACCCTGTGGTACTCCACTTGTCACTGGTCTGATGTCAGATTTGGAATCCACTACTTTCACACTGTGGGTTCTGTCCGTGAGCCAGTTGGCAACCCATCTTGTGACATAGGGATTTATACCTAGTTTAGTGAGCTTATCTATAATTCCAGAGTGGGGGATGGTGTCAAAAGCCTTGGCGAGATCTAGATAAGCTGTGTGAACCATTTTACCCTCATCTATGGCTTTGGTGACTGCTTCAAAGAAGTCAATCAGGTTTAGGAGACATGATCTGCCTTTTACAAATCCAAACTGGGTAGGGTTCAGAGTTTGAAGATTACCAATGTCTTTGTTTATGAGTTCCACGATGATATGTTCCATGGCCTTGCAGACCAGGCTCATCAGGCTAATGGGGCAGTAGTTCCTGGGGTCTGTCGTGGCTCCCCCTTTGAGGAGTGGGATAACCTTCATGGTGCGCCATTCATTGGGTGCAAAGCCTGAGGTGAGGCTATGATTGAACATGGTACTTAGGTAGGGTGCCAGTTCATTCTGTAGTTCGTGTAGAATGCAGCCTGGGATATTGTCAGGTCCCATGGATGCTGTGTTCGTGGCTTTGGAGAGTGTGATTTTTACCTGTGCAGCCACGATTATAGGAACTTTGCATTCTTCCGGTATAGAGATGGGCCCTCTAGGGGGTGAGAGGGGGAAAAGTTAGCACTGAACCTATCTGCTAGGATGTTGGCAATATCAGTTGGTTCTGTATATTTAGTGCCATTGTGCTGTAACTCAGAGCAGATCTGAGTGTTCCCATTTAGATTCTTGACATAGCTATAGAATACTTTGTGGTTGTCTTTAGAGTCAGTGGCAATTTTGTTTTCGTAACGAGCTTTGGAGGATTTTATGAGGGATCTGCAACAGTTTCTTTCTTCTGTTGTAGAGTTTGTTTGTTGCAGAGTACCACCAGATTGGCTTCCTTTTTTTGGAGGATAACATCTTGGTTCTATTAGGGATAGCATGATCCATGCACTCGTGTAAGTGCTTATAAAGTGCATTTGTGTAGGATTCGGCAGTCATACCTCTATTGTCCGTCTGCATGGGTGTCATGAAGTTTGCCACTTCTGTCTTAAGAAGTGTGAAGTTGGCTTTGGAGAAGTTTTTTATGATGGTTTCCCTAATTGGGGGTGGGATGTGGATGTCTAGGCTGATTAGCTTGTGGTCGGATCTGACCGACGACGAATTGACCTCTGGTGTGGAACACCGGTTTCCCATGTTGGTAATGACCAGGTCTAGGATATTGCTGCCCCTGGTGGGGGTGTGAATAAGTTGATCCAAGGCGTTGGAATTTATGAATTCTAGAAAATGTTGAGCAAAAGAGTTGGTACATGAGTAGTTTTCCCAGTTAATGGTGGGGTAGTTGAAATTGCCCATTATTAGGGTGTTGGGTTGTACCCTAATACTTTCCAGTGTATCAAGAAATGAGGAGTGTGCATCCTGGGGCATGGTGGTGGGGTCTGTAGCAAGCTACAATTTGGATTGCGGTCTTGCCCAGAGTTAGTTGAACTTGGATAATCTCCGATGCCTTATGCTGTGCAACTAGCCTGGAGGCGGGGCTATCCTTAATGAATATGGACATGCCTCCGCCTTTAGTGCTTCTTTCTGGGTTAGGTGGCTGAAAGGTGTGGTATGAATTGAAGCCTGGTAATTCAGGGGTGCTCTCTGGAGCTTTGAACCAGGTCTCTGTCACTGCACAGATGTCAATGTTCTCCATTTTAAGGAGTGCCTCGAGTGAGTGCATTTTGAGGTTTAGACTTCTAGCATTGAGTAGAATTACCCTCAGATTTTGCTTGCTTGTACCTGTTACGGTGGGAAAATTAGACAAATTTATAACATTATTTTTGCTCATCTTACACTCAGCTATTTGGCCGTGGATGAATCGGAAGAAATCCTTTCCTTTTTCTAGTCATTCTGGTCATTGGGTCCTTCCCATCCTTTTCTGAACTTAAAAAACTTTGTGCCTTGCTCCAAGTTCTGTGGAATTACTGGGACTGTCAGTGTTACTTAATTCCCCCACAGGAAAAGCATTGAGTGTGTTAGTTTGCATGACGTCTGCTGCTGAAGCCCCAGTTGCTTCACTTCCTGCATTATCAGTAGCCTCGTTCTCATTTTCCATCAGTTGTTCCCTTTCAGTTCTCTTAAAGGCATATTGTCTAACTTTCATACTTGGCTGTTGAAAGTTAGAAAAATTACTCTTAGAAAATGTATTGCCTGTGTTAGCAAGTGAATAGGCATTGTCACTTTCATATGCTTTAATGTCTCTGTTTAATTTATTATTTTTGCATTTAATAAAAATTTACTCATGCTTCTGAACTGCTTCTAAGATGTTATGATACTCTGAGCACTCACCAAACCTACTATGAAACCCTCTATGAATGGCCTGGTCAGCAGTCATTATTTGTTCTTTTAAACTGGCCATAATTTTAACATCATTGTCCACAAGTAATTTTAGAAAATTCAGACCAGCATTGTTGAAGATATATATATATATATATATATATATATATATATATATATATATATATATATATGTGTATATACATATAGGGATCCACTACACTACACTGACACACCACAAACCCGACAGCCAAAACGCCGACAAGAAAACACCGAAATCACACAATACCGACAATCCACATTACCAAACACCATAACACCGACTCACAACACACACACAACACAAGCACACCAAAAACCTTGCAAACCTACACTAAACCTTACATACACAACTATCTATGCACTAACCTTAAACCAAACCCTAACCCTAAGGTCTGTCACTATCGCACACTTACCTTACCCGCACCCCAACCCTAAAGTCCGTCACTATCACACACTTACCTTACCCGCACCCTAACCCTAAAGTCCATCACTATCACACACTTACCTTACCCGCACCCTAGCCCTAAAGTCCATCACTATCGCACACTTACCTTACCCGCACTCTAGCCCTAAAGTCCATTACTAATGCACACTTACCTTACCTGCACCCTAACCTTACAGTCCGTCACTAACGTACACTTACCTTACCTATACCCTAACATCTGTCACTATCACATACTTACACAGTCGCGCTCATTTCACATGTCAGTGTTTTCAGTGCTGGGATTTCGAACTGTTGGTTATTTCTGTTGTCAGTCTTCCCGTGTCGGTGTTCTCGTCATCGACATTTCGATCTGTCAGTATTCCCAGGTAGACCCATATATATATATATATATATATATATATATATATATATATATATATATATATAGATATATATATATATATATATTATATATATATATATATATATATATATATATATATATATATATATATATATATATATAGATATAGATAGATAGATATGCCATGATTTTAATTTTCAGTCTCTTTGTTCTCCTAGAATGTAGTTGTATCCATATCATATGACACTGTGTAAACATCAGAAATTAGATTTTTTTTTCCTTTATTTAGTTACAGTGATAGTGCTGTGAGACACTGGCTAATTATTCATGAAAGCAGAGTCGGTGTTAACTTTAAACTTGTAAAAGGCTTATATGATCTGTTTACATTCTCTTCAGTATAGAAGAGGTAAAAAAGCAAGGTTTTGATAAATGCTAATAGATGTAATCGTTAAAAAATCTAAATCCTCACATTTGTGCTAGGTGTGAAAATTGTCAGCTTTGTTTATTCATTGGTAAATGGTAGTAATAATTTCAAAGATTTAGTAGGACAAATGACATGTTATAGTTACATTGAAAAAATCAACACTGCCTTGACCAAAAATGAAACATTGTTTCTGCAGTATGTTGCAGTATAATTCAGCTATCATTTTTATTAAAAAAAACACATATTAACAGCTAAAGTGAAACTCTTTTCCAAAGACTGTGCTGTTGAAGAAATTATTATAGCACTTTGCTGAACTCAGCAAAACACAGACTTAGGATGCAAAATTGTAAGTGGCAACCAACAGCTGTGTCTTTCGGCTTTCCCCGGTTATGGGTCGCCACAGCAGAACTCCAGTCCGCTAATGATTGGCAGTTGATTTTTACATACCGAGTTGCCAGCTCTGACGCACAACCTTCAACGAAGGTATGCCCATTCACGCATGTCTCCACGCAGAAGATGCTCTAGCTGAGAGTCGAACCGGACAGCGTCTTACTGTGAGGCAATAATGCTACCGCAGCACTACCACAGTGGCAACCAACAGTAAAGGCACAACATCTATGCTGTATAGCATATGTCATGCAGGCTGATAGAAATTATTTTATGAAACAATCTGAGATTTGAACAGGGGAGAATGGTAGGACCTTCAAAATCTGTATCAGAGAAATAAGTGAAAAAGTAATAAATTAATGGCATTAAAGGACATTTGGGCACAAAACAATTATATTAAATGTAATATTTATATATTATTGCATATAGCAGCTGTGTCAGTCAAATGAAATGCAGATGCACAGTCCAAAGGTAGACTGATATGCAACACAACAGTAACCTGACAGACCGAAGAGTTTAGCTGTTACAGTATGCCACAGCATGACAAATATTCAGAGCTGACAACTTTCACACCTAACAGAAGAAGAATGATCTGACTTTTTTCTAAGGATTACATCTTTGAGTAGTTATATAGCTATGATCAGACATTCATACACATGCGGTGGTATGTGTGAGGGGGGCTCTACTGGTGATCATCTTCCATGCCACACAGTGATGTATTGTACATATTTTGCAGGTACATAGAAGATAGAAGTAGAAATGTATTGCACAGCTGCAAACATATCATGCAGTGCATCCTGCAACAGCCAAATTGTCCTGTCTGAGAATGTGTCTCTCAGTAGAGGTGTGGCTATCCACACTACAGAATAGATTACATAAATGCACATCAGGATATCCAGTAACGGTTATACAATCCAACAAGAAGGCAAATATGTAGTCATCCAACATGTCTGCATACTAATAACAGCTTAATTACAACTCTCACAGAATGAAAATAGAAATTGCGAAACAAAGCCAGTTACTGGCTAGTAATTAAACTGCCTGGTGCCAACAAAGAAGAAATTTGGAGACTGTAAGAGAAAATTAGCCAGAAAGGGGGGAAAATGTCTGTCTGGGAAAAATCGGTTAGTGAGCTAAAAGAAGAGTGAAGCAAATTCCTCTACACCAGCTACATACCTAGTTACAGAATAACAATAGCAGGTTCAAGATCAGCTGCTGCATGTATGAAACATTATAAAACTTCAAAAGCTACATTTGGAAGGCAATATGCTGAGGTATAGGACACACAAAATCAGCATACACATACATCCTGTAAATACTATTTTTTTACACTAAATTTGCATATAAATTCATAGTGTAAATACTATTTTTGTACATAATGAACCATCTTCTTCTATTCGCAACTACCATAGCAGCTGCTGTGTATACTTTGTTGTATAACTTACTTTCTTTTGAAATTTGGAGCAATTGTATAAACTGTGTTGTCATATTTATACTCTGCCATGTATATCAACTTAATGACTTAATTTTCTGTATTTTTTTTTTTTGCTTTGTACTTTTTTGTATCCTTTATAACCTCTGGGGCTTTCCCCCTAGGCCTCCACTGAAAATGGACAGCTGCCCAATCGGACTATCCCAGTAAACAAACATCAAATCAATAAATAAATACCTAGGTATCTTAACAACATACCTGTCTGAAAAGAAATACCATTTATAACATATGAGGTGGGAATAACTTTTCTGTCAAATGCTATTTTGTTGCAATGTTTCATTTAGTTTGAGACTGTATTTGATACACTATGTATATGGATAGTCTAGCCTTGCTGGAGTTGTTTTGTATTAGGGAATGAATGGATATCTGTTCTCAGTTTGCAGTGGTCAGTCAACTTGGTCTAACACACTTCTGGGATATTGGCTTGGATGTCTGCAAATAAATGTTAAACAGGAGAGGACCAAGAACTGATCCCTGTGTCACCCCACAAGTTTCAAATTTATATTCAGATAGGGAAATAGCAACATACACATCTCAGGCTCTGTAGGGTAGCCAATTGGCAATGAAGTGGACAATGTAGAATTTTACATTAAGCTTGTCTAATTTTTTGATATCAACATGAGGGATTGTGTCAAAACCTTCGACAAAGTCAAGATAAGTAGTGCGCACATATGACCACTGTCCACAGCCCCTGTAACCTTTTCAAAGAAGATTAGTAGGTTCAGGAAACAAGGCCTGCCCTTCACAATACCACACTGATTGGGATCTGTCTGCATAAATGGGTTTTGCTGTGATACATTCGATGGCTTTGCATGTAAGACCTGTAAGGCTGAAGGTTTATAATTACCTGGGTCTGTTGAGGGGCCTCCCTTGTGTAGGGGTGTCCCAATGGATGTTCTCCAGGCATAAGGAATAAACCCTGTAGATAGGCTGAGGTTGAATAGTTTTAGTAGATGCTCAGATACTGCATTCTTGGCACTGATGATAAGGCAGCCTGGTGTATTATTTTTAATCTTTGACAGAGATTTTAAAAGTTGTTCTAATGTGTTCACAGGAAAAACTAAATTCTCAGGGATAGTGAAGGCAACAATGTAGTTAGATGGGGACAAACAGCGCTAAATCTATCTGATAATATATTAGCTATATCCTTGGGATCAGAACCGATGATATTATCATGGATGAGCTCAGGGCAGTGTTGGACAATATGCCTTAATTTTTTGACATAACTGAAGAAATATTTGTAGTTTTTTTGGAATATATAGCAATCTTAAGTTCATATTGTGGCATTCCAATTGAAAGATTTATTCTGATGTGTACTGAGCACCTATGAAACTGTTCAGGGGGCTGATAAAAATCTGAGGTGAATGCAGCAGCCCTTTCATTTGGTTCCATTTGATCTATTTGAAAGGGGTTGTTGAGAATTTTGCATAGGTCTTGACAAGTTGAAGTAGGTTTGCCTTGCATAAGTCCTTAAACATGGTCTCATTTGGTTATCGGGTGGTACCAGTAGGCCTGACAGAGAAGATGGCTGTTTTTCAGCCAGACTTAACCAGGGATGAGGAAGTGCAGAGTGGAGTGTGAGAGGGAGCTTGATTGGTAAGGAAGAGGTCAAGGATAGTAGAGCCTCTAGTGAGTAGTTTTACAATTTGTTCTGGGGTATTGGTATTAATGAAGCCTGGGAAATGCTGAGTGTAACTATATTTAGAGGTTCAGGTATAACAATCAATGCCCGGGGATCCAAATTCCCATAGTGCAAAGGCATTTATTTGGATATTTAATTACTCAATGGTGTTTGAGTAGTTTCTCTGATTCACATCAGCTCTTATTTCATCCAAACCATCTTATCCTGATTAATGATCACTCCACTCCGACCTATCATTTTCCAACATGATTGAATATCATTTATGGACATTTACCCCCAACCATATAACAAAGTTACTAAGCAACCTAAAACCAGCAACTCTGGCTACTGACAACCTTCCCATTATTTTTCTAAAAATTTCTGCAGAGGTATTGGCCTTCCCAGTCTCCACCTTGATCAACTAATGAATAACTGAAAACTGTGTTCCTTCCATTTGGAAAAAAAAATATTTAAAATCCCATTTAACAAAGGTAGTACATCAACTGAGTTTGCTAACTATAGCTCCATTGCACCTCTTTCTAAAATACTAGTGAAATGTATTCATCCACAGCTCATACAGTTTTTAAGTAATAACATTCTCCTCTCCAAAACCCAGCATGGTTTTAGACACAACCACAAAACTACAAATGTTCATCGTTATTTCACTCACAGTATTAACTCAAATGGAAATGAAAGCAACTTAGTTTCTTCACTTTTTTGACCTATCCAAAGCATTTGACATGGTGCCCCACCAAAAACTTCTCTCTGAACTTGTTTCACTTGGCCTCAATCTTTCCTTTCTTTTCTGGTTCCACCGCTACCTTTCCAATTGCCAAAAAGTAATTCAGTGGCAACAAGATCTTCCACCATTCCAGACAGTTTCTGTTGGTGTCAAAGGCTCTATATTTGACCCTCTTCTATTTAATATTTTCCTAAATAAACTTCATGCTGCCACCAAACTTTCCACTCATATGCAATCCGTCGATGATTCCACCCCTATCTGCTCTTCTCCTTCCTTAATTACATTTCAGGAGATCTCCCAAGACTCATTCACTGGCATCAACTCTTGGCTTAAAAACTCTGAATTGCTCCTCAACCCCAATAAAACCAAACTTATGGTTTTCATATCAAAACAATTCCTTAACCAGAATTATATAGTTCACATCAGCTAAACCAAACAAACTTCTAAAAGCCATGATTTTTATTAACCTTATTTGACCAACATATGCTACAAGTCATTAAAACACTCATCAAAAACATGGCTCCCCATATGGGGCCAGGCGATATTTGACAAGCTCTACAAGTATTGCCTTATCATCAAACTACCTACTTCTGAAACTAATGCATGCTTTCCCTATTCTATTAAACATTGGAACTACTTATGGATCTAAACTGACCTCATGCTTCTATAAAGTAGCTAAATTTGCAACCAAGGTTTCTTACAAAACACATCATTATCTAGCATTAAAACAGCTAAACTGACTCAAGCTCCCAAACTGGTTTACTTACTCACAACTAATCATGGCTCACAGCTTCTTATGCTCTCCTCAGAAATGCCCAGCATTAGAAAACCCTATACTGTACATTGCACCTACCAGAGACCTTCACTGCAGCAATAAACTCCTACTAGCTATCAGTAAATCTTATAGCACAGATGGAAATTTCCTCAACGTCCACTGTGTGTCAAAACCATGGAATTACATTCTTACTCATATTAAACTGTTAGAAAAGGTAAACAACTTCAAACTCTTACTCAAACAATATCTAAGCCAATTCTTGCTCTGTTCATCCTGTTCACTGAACTAAGCTTCCTCCAGTCTTGTTCACTGCATGAATGTAAACCTGTCCTTCATCCTGTAATCTCTTTCTGCTCCGACCTATGTAACGATTTTATATATATATATATATATATATATATATATATATATATATATATATATATATCCCTACACGTCTCCTATAGCTAGCCACTAACTAAATGCTACTCACTTTCTCCCCTCTGCGCTGTCTGTACATACCCATCTCTGTCACTCTGTCTCTGTCTCTCTATTTTGTTGATGTCACATCCTTAATATCAACTATAACCCCTATAATTTCTCAACAGTTTTCATCCTTGTAAATATATTTTTACTTCATATTTAGGATTGTATAATTGTCATTGCCAAATATACTTGTATGAAATGCTGTCACTGAACCTATTTTTTAAACTGTACTGTAAAAGTTCTACTAATTATTTATTCATAAATTTTTGTGGTGCTTTTCTCTCTGAGCTTCATCTAAAAATGAACATTGCCAGTCAGACTTTCCCAGTCAACAAAAACAAAAAAAACTTCAAGTTTCAGCTTTGGTGCAGGAGATGGCTTCAAATAATTTGGGGGAAAATAAACTGAATGCACTCAGTGTTGGTGAAAATAAGAGAAACACTGAAGGAATATAATAACAAAATAACAAAGGGCTGGACAAATAGAAAAAGCTTGTTAACTAGCTATTCAGATGAACTGATAAACCTGCAAAATCAGAGGTTGAAATAAAAAAAAGGCTGGCCGAGGACTGAGCTTCTCAAGAAGAATTGTTTCAGAAAATAGTAGCATTAAGAAGACGGAGCACACAGAAATGATCTAAGATTTTCTTCTGTGCCAGAGAAACTGGAAGGAACAGACTGGACTAATTTTATGAAAGCACAAACAAGCAACTGGACTGGTATTCCACAGCAGATTTTGTTAATTGAAAGGGCACATTGAGTATATGCTCCAAACCAGGCCATGTGAAAACAGTCAAAGCCTGTATTAGTAAAGATGCAATCATATTTTTTGTAGAAAGGAGTGCTGCTAAAATTGGGGACAGCAGAGTATTTGTAGAAAATGATTATTCACTTTACAACAGGACAAAACTTATGAAAATGTATTCCAGCAATAAGTGCATATCAAGAGGACGGTGTGAAATTCAAGCTGCTGCATGAGTCTGTGTTCAGAATATTTTTCCTACAGGATCAAATATTTTTTTTGATGAAGAAAAAGCTAAGGTGGAAATAAAAATCAGTTTACCCAATAAAGAGTAAGCCATCAAAAAGGGGACTCTTGTTTCTTCCTCTTTTGACAATAACAAAGCCCACAGAGACACTGTGCCAGTGAAACCTTTCCCATTGTTCCAAAAGAAAATGCATGAGAGACAGGAAAAAAAGCAGAGGAGTTGACTAGAAGCATCAGGACTACCCTGCCCTTGAATCAGCGACTTGTTTTAGGAGATAGAGATGATCAGAAAGACCAGCAACAAACTGAAATTAGTGAATAAATACAATACTGTTAAGCATCAATCCCTTTGAATATAGGAAGCAAAATGTGAAATGTTGCTTTGCAAGAAGAAAGACTGGAATTTAGTTCACTATGTTAAACTGGTGTGTGAAGTGTAAAGCATATACCCCACTTTATGTAAGTAAGTATGTAAGTAAATGTAGGTAAAACAGCTTTTTCTCATTAACATCTGTAAAAATGTGATTATTGGATGCTATAATGTAAAGCAGTTTTGTATATCAGGGGTATTTTAAATGTGAGGTGGGGATAGTTTTATCAGTTACTGTTATCTGTGTTGAAGATATTTAAGCAACAAAGGTTACAGTAATGCAGAATAAAGGGGAATCTCACAGAACAAGACAAGGAACAACTGTCAAATGCTAAATGGAAAATAAGGGAGTGTTCTAGTAATACCCAATGAGTTTAGAAAGGCTGCTGTTAAGCAACTATTTTTTTTCTTGAAAACAAATCCAGAGCAGAAAAACTTTTAGCACAATGACTTAGGCAACTGAAAGTTGAAAGCATTGTTACCAATGGAGACTACAATGAGGAAAAGTAAACAGAGATCCTATGGAGGTATTAGAGATATTATAGAAATTTTATAAAAATCATAGAAAGCTGAGGAATGTGGAAGAATGGAAATATTTAAGGAAGACTTAATTAGACTAATGTTAGAGGAAGATGTGGCTCAAAAATCAACAGCTTTGGTAGGAAGAGGTAAGATAAAAATTATGCTGTATAATCAATCAACAGGGAATTCTCTGGGTACATATGTCATTCCAGTGGAAGTTTAGTGAAGTACTGAATATTGCACAAGAGATAAAAGAACTGGAGGTGGGTCTTTAGAAAAGGAAAAGAGCAAATTACTTAGAAATACTTGGAATTTCTAGCAACAATACATGCAGGATACTGTTCAGGAGGGGGAGTGATGTTTTAGGGATGATAGGAATTGAACAATCTATGTAATCTTGGAGTGAATGATAATTGTTATACACAAAACACATATGTATCATAAAAAATGTTACTATGTTTTGTGTTATGTGTACATAAATTGGGATTTAATAATTGTGTTTAAAAAAAGCAAAAAACGTGTACCAACATGTAAATAATAATACAACCATCTTTTTTCAGAATGAACAGCTAAACTCTTCTGTCTATTCCAGCTACACCATTGTAAAGGCCTAGTGAAGCGCTACACAGAGCACTTAGGAAAACATATAACAGACTAACCTGTAAGTGTGATGCAATCTAACAGTAAGGTAAACGCACACCATTATATGAATGATGCAGGTAAATGCACATCATTATATGATGGATGTTCCCTAACTACAGTTGCAAAGATGATCAGATTGTATGTATATGTCTGTGCACATACTGAAGTCAGGCAAGAAGTCCTACATGATGCTATGTCAGATAGCCATTTCCCATTCCCCCTTTGTCTTCACTGTGAATTTCTGTGGTGTCCTTAAAATACCAAATATGGGCTATGTGCATCACTAATCAGATCTAACCTGCTACCTCATTCCTGGACAATGTGATCCCATAATATTTACTGTAAATGAGGCTCATTAATAAAGTAAGTCATTACAGTGTCAGTAAATAGTCATAGACTCAGTAAGGGCTTGTCCAAGGCACAACTGCATTGCAAAATTGACTACTGAGTGACTCAAACACTAGTGCACTGACTATAAACAGAAAAGGTATGTGTATCTGTATATCTGCATGCATGATATTCTTGTATTACACATTGTCATATTTACATGCTGAATGACTGCGCAACTGATTTTGTCTTGTGTTTGTGTCACTTTTGTGGAAAGTATTTTGGCCGAGCCACAAGATGTATACTATTTCATTATACCTCTACGTACCAGCATGTGTGCTGTTGGACATTTAAAAACATGTGAAGTTATTCACAGGAGTGCTATATTTTATATTAGACACTAAACGAGGCAAAGATTTTCAAATACATTATCATATGACTGTACTGTGTATAACTGCACTGACCAGTACTATGTAAAACTGTACTGACCAGTACAGTG
This sequence comes from Protopterus annectens, assembly GCF_019279795.1. Taxonomy (NCBI): domain Eukaryota; kingdom Metazoa; phylum Chordata; order Ceratodontiformes; family Protopteridae; genus Protopterus; species Protopterus annectens. The sequence continues at coordinate 538,090,344 of NC_056730.1, read as the reverse complement.
TATAACTGCACTGATCAGTACTGTGTATAACCATACTGACCAGTATTATGTATAACCGCACTGACCAGAACTATATATAACTGTACTGACCAGTGCTGTAAATAACTGCACTGACCAGTACTATGTATAACTGCACTGACCAGTGCTTTGTATAACTGCACTGACCAGTACTATGTATAACTCTACTGACCAGTACTGTGTATGACTGTACTGACCAGTACTGTGTATAACTGTACTGACCAGTACTGTATATAGCTGTACTGACCGGTACTGTGTATAACTGTACTTACCAGCACTATGTATAACTACACTGACCAGTATTATGTATAACTGCACTGACCAGTACTGTGTATAACAGCACTGACCAGTACTATGTATAACTGTACTGACTAATCTTATGTATAACTGCACTGACCAGTGCTGTGTATAACTGCACTGACCAGTGCTGTGTATAACTGCACTGACCAGTACTGTGTATAACTGTACTGACCAGTACTGTGTATAACTGTACTGACCAGTTCTGTGTATAACTGCACTGACTGTGTATAACTGTGCTGACCAGTACTGTGAATAACAGTCTTTTGGCATTTTAAGATTACATGTGCTGTGGCATACCTCTGCTTGACACAGCTATTATATGGATGATCTGGATTTGCAATCAATCTGATATACATCTAGTCTCATCCTGCATGTATGAGACACATCCGTTTAACAAATGTACAGAATATAAATAACAAATACTGCCATATTTGCTTTCAGGCAATGGCAACTGCCAGACCGTAGCAAAATAATGCTTCAACAACAAAGGATGTCCTTTTCATTGAAGCAGTCCAGTAGCATGGTATGGTTTTACTGGGATGGGGAGGGTACCATAGCCATATAGACTATATGTGGGAAGTAACTGTGCATTAGTGCATTATAGGTTTGTAGGTAAATACCGGGCTATCAATCTGCAGACTATTATAAGCCTAGCCAATATCCAGAGGTCAGAACAAACCCTGCTTTACCTGGCATCAGTGAGGTTAAGGCCTTAACCATTACGTCAGCTGTACCGCTACACTTGCTTGTCTTATGCTTGGTCAAGCATAACTTCTGCAAGTGGCTTTTGGTCATACATTTTATCACAGTTTACCGAAAACTAAAACACTTCTGTTGTTCCTAGTGTTCTGCTGTTTGTTTGAGATCATTATGTACTGTTAGTGGTTTATGTTCACATTTTCCCTTGTTGTGCAACTGTGGAATTGAAATGTGTGAAGTATAGCCACCCACAAAATGTTTTTTTATTTATTTTCCACATTACATTTGTTTGATCAATGAAATGTAATTTGTAGGACAGTGATTCATAGTACCATAGTTGAAGCATTAATCAGCTGAACACTGCTGGTAGCCATTGTGTCACTGACATCTGTTAAGGCACAGCAATGAGCCAGGAATATTGATGCCACAAGCCTGCAATGGTATTATTGGTGCTGAATCCCTCCATACCAAACTAGGTGTTACACATGTTCATCATAATATTCACATCCTGCAGATGGAAAGTGAAAAGTTTTGAAAGAGAAATTGTTTGAGTGCAAAAAATCAAAAAAATGTTTCACATCAGGATCTAGGCATACAACATCATATGTTCATAGGTTCATAGGTAGGTACTAGGCTATCGGCCCAAGGGCCTACGTAAGCCTAGCCAGCAAGTTTCCATAGCTTACGCCACCCTAGAAAGTTATTTTCCTGTGCCACTGTCCAGCAGAGACACAGAAGTGATCCCCAGGGTGTATTTCCTATTTCCCATCCATTCATCAAGATTTTTCCGGAAGAGTGCTAATGAAGAACTTTGCTTGACATAGATAGGTAGCTTGTTCCAGAGTATAGGAAGTCTCTGGGACAGGAATCTATCCCTCCAGCATCTCCTGTTTATTGTGGTGACAAGGTTTAGGTCCCTAGAGCCTGTAGCTCGAAGGGATTGGGATTTCTTTAGGTGTAGCATGTCCAACAGCTCTGGGTTTGACATAGCTTTATATGTTAGGCAGAAATCACCTCGGAGTAGGCGATATGCTATGGAGTAAAGCTGGAGATTTTTGAGGCGGTCAGTGTAGGGCATTTGTTTGAGGCCAGTAATCCTCTTTGTGAGGTACTTTTGTGGCCTTTCCAGCTGCTGCAGATGTCTTGTGAGGTACATTCCAAAAGGGGTGTTGTACTCTATAATGGGTCTAATTAGTGATGAGTAGAGGGGAACAATGACCTCTTTTTTCCTGGATGAGAACCCTTTTATGATGAGGTGTGCCACATAGAAGGACTTCCTGACTACTGTGGTGATGTGACTATCAAAGGAGGAATATATTTCCATAAGAACACAATATCTTATTAAGGTGAGAGACAAAAAATATAAGAAATGAAAGAGATGTTGAACTACAACTTTGAAAACTGAAATAAACAAGCTGGACAAACAGATTAAGCATAGTGTGAGACAAGATTAAGAAAAATTTGAAGAATATTTATATAAAGATATTGAGCATAACAGTAAACCTTTTTATAGATACATAAGATGTGGAAGGAGTAAAGACATAAAAACTGATAAACTGTGTGCAGATTCTAAAATTTATTCTTAGACACAACAGATTATAGATATATTTACAAAATCTTATGCAAAACAGTTTGACTCTGCAAAAGGGGTGATAAGTTGTTCTAGTGACATCCAGGTAACCCCAGATACTGGAATCAAATTAGATTATATTGAAAAAGAATTGCGCAAACTGGATCCAAACAATGCACAGGGAGGAGACAAAATTAGTAACAATGACCTGAGAACACTTCAGCAAGAACTTACGGTACCATTATATCTATTATTCATTAGGTCATATAAATATGGGGAGATTCCTCATGATTGGAGACTTGCAAGAACGTACGATACCATTATATCTATTATTCATTAGGTCATATAAATATGGGGAGATTCCTCATGATTGGAGACTTGCAAGAACTTATGATACCATTATATCTATTATTCATTAGGTCACATAAATATGGGGAGATTCCTCAAGATTGGAGACATGCATTTATTAAACCTGTTTTTGAGGGAAAGGGGAGTAGGACAAACCCAGAGTCATAAAGACCCTTAAGTCTACTTTCATGCTGTGGTAAAATAATGGAGAAGGTAATATTGGATAATTTACTGCCAGAAATGGATAGGTTGGGACTTGTAACCATATATCAGCATGCATAGTTTGAAAACAGATCTACTACCACCTGTAACATGATGTTCTATAACAATATAATAACAGCTATGAAAGAAAAATTGTGCTGTGATGTAATTTATATAGATTTAACTTCAGCATTTGACAGGGTCATGCACAAAATGCTGATCAATAAATTAGTACAACTAGGTATTAATGTACTCTTGATAAGATGAATAGCTGCATGGCTTACAAATAGGACATGGCAAGTATCATACAGCAACTGGACAGGTGAAATCTTGGTTACATTCAGCTTGCGCCACAGGGCTCTGTCCTATGCCTTTACTTGTTTAGACTGTATTTTTCAGACCTAACTTTTTCATCAGAGGTGTTCTACTGTTTATATGCAAATGACATGAAACTGGGTAAACTGATTACATGTGTTACAGATAAGGCATGTCTGCAAATTAACTTGACTAGGTTGACCATTTGGGCACAGGAGAATAATATGCTGATAAATACATCAAGAACTAAGCATATGAGATTTGGGAGACATAAATTGAAAGGTGAGTATTTAATACAGCACAGAGGTTAAAACTGTAGACTCATTTAAGGACCTGGGTATATGGGTAGATTCAGCTATGAGTTTTTCTAATCATATCAACCAATTGGTTAATTATAGTTGTAGAACTATAGGTTGTATAAAAAGATTTACAGAGTCTAGGAAATCAAAAATTGTCATTGTTTGTTAGTTACATTAGACCCAAACTTGAGTATGGAATAACAATATGAAAACCCTGTAAGAAAACAAGCATGAGTAAAGTGGAAAGAGTACAGCGGAAATATACCAAGAGCATTCTTGGATGTGAAAATGTAAGTTATTATGAAAGACTAAAATATCTGAACTTGTACAGTGTCTCTTACAGATATCTAAGAGATCTTATTCATGTATATAGGGCATTTAGAGACAACTACCTCTTGGAATGTTTGGGGTTATCAAAAAGTACTAGAGAATCATCAGACAACCCATGTAGTAGATTCTGTAGGAATGAGAAGTGTACTAATTGGTTCTCTGACTAGCTGATGCATGGAACAAACTACCAAATTACATTAAGGCAAGTACTAGTTTAGATATTTTTAAGAACAGCCTGAACACTTATTATGAGAACAAGTGCTTTGGTATATTGGCAAGCTAGAAGGGCATTAATGCCCATGCTTGAAATATTTCTGTGTATGTATGCATCCTGTCCTGCTTGCCTGCCTTTGTATTTTTATGACCATATCCATTATCGATATTAGCGACACAACCACCAAGATGTAATACATTGAGAGCAGCATCTGATGATGCCAGATGTGTTGTGTTGCATCTGCAATCATGCTATCTAACAACAGAGTGTATTTGTACATGGAATATGTGCAATGCACAATTGACATTGATGTCATTCATGCTTTGCAAGGTCATCTGGGATTATACCCAAACATGCAGTTTAAAAGGTTAGTTTACTGTGGCATGTCATATTGACATGTATGAGATGCAGATATTTGACATACTTCTTCATTGTGTTCAGTTATTGTTCGTTCAAAGGTGATGTCTTTATCCAACTCCCAGAAGTCGATTGGCAATACTATGGTAACTAATTTAGGAGAGAGTTCCATGACCACCAACTCCTGGAAACTGGAGTACCTCTCTCAGTCTTTTGGAGACTTTACTGTTCTAGTTCAGTTACTTTCCCAAGACAGGAATTTTTACAGTACAGTGGTGACAATTATCCTCCCAGTAATCCAGGGGTTTCTAATTCTCATGTCACCTGAAATAATTTACGAAGGGCCATGCAGCCTATAAGTGAACATTTACATTTGTTGGGAGAGAACTCTAGACCTGGTTTGTCAGGTGAGCATATGTATAAATTTACTACAAACATTCTGTAAATTGTTAGTAATAGTCAACATATGCCACACATGATGATATCTTAGGTGAGACAATTCATGATAACTGTTTTAACATCTTAAATAACAACCTAATTATAGGGGATGATTATGGCTCTAATACTCATATTAATTTAAATGACTGGTTCACTCATATCCCTTTCAGATTAGTCCTTTCAAGCAATGATTTTACCAGCACAGGGGCATCTTTTTCATAACAGTTACTAACTCTTCAGAATACTTTATTGGAATATAGTAAACTGCAGTTGGATAATGCCTGTTTAGATTTATGTCTATCTAAAATTTGTTCTGCAAGGTTTTGTGAAAGTTCCCCAATCTACCATGGTTCAGCATTATATTTAGAGCTTATGTGCATGTTCAACAAGCAAGGTTTTGAGCTTTTAAAAATTATTGTGAGAGAAAATTCTGAAAAAATAGATGTCCTTTTACAATAGATAGATATCACAGACATGAGTTTAAAATCTGATTTGCTTTTTGAGCATTACATTGATTCTTATAATAAGGTCTTCAGTTATGTCAATTGTCAGATAGCTGGTTTAAAAGCCAGGAAAATTAAAAAGTATGAAAGGGATGCCAATGCTTACAGGTTTCAAACAGCTTATCCTGCTCCTAAATAAAGGCAAAGGTCAGAATCTTCATATAATACTGCAAACCCCGCCATGATAAATGATCCTGCTACTAATGCTGGTTCCAATATTACACCAAGTTCAATTCATTCTTCTACAATTAACTCCCTCCAGCCTGACCATTCTATGATTCCTTTTTTTGACAATGTTATCAATGAACAAATATTGATCAACTTAAGACCTCAATCTATGAAAAAGAAAAGTCACGATGCAAAGAGAGGTCAAGGTTGAGGCCGAGCCAGGAGGCAAAAATTGCAGATAAGCTCGATATGGATACAGATTCATATGTGATGTCAAATAATGGGTTTAAAATTTTTAACTATTCGCATATAAAGATTACAGATGCACACTTCAATTTATTTGAAAGAGGTTCATCTTTTGTCCCTACATCTAGATTTGACACAACTGGCACTTTGCTGGAACTTTTAAGTTTTTGTCAGAAAATTGAATCTATCTGTATGTTTTAATAACAAAAAGGTAATAGTGAGCTGTATACTAGAGTCATGAAGGAAAAAAAAAAAAGCACTTTTATTCCCCCAGTGTCTAATTGATTAAAGTCTTTGAAAATTTACGCAGAAGCAAGATTTTTGCTTTAGGTCAAAATTGCATTCACTACAAATAGTAATTTAAAATGTGGTGAAAGAGAAATTTTGCATTCTATATCTTCTGATAAAAACTATCAAGATTATGAGACCAGATTTGGGGAGGGGGTGATTTTGATGGACTCTTCTGATTATTCTAATAAAATGTTACACTTCTTACTAGATGTAAATAAATACCTGCAGTGTCTTTGAATGAAATTAATTTGGCGTACTGCAAAATTGATTTGTACATTGAGGAATTATTATTAAATTAATTGATTTTGCATATAACATATACATTTTTACATATTAACCAACCTTTGATACCACACATCGTTGGAATTCCGAAGATATCAAAGATGTTAGCAATTCGCCCATGAGAGTCACAGTCTCTGCTAAGAGATCTAAAATCTGTCCTTCAGCTGCCTATATTGACAGAATGCTTAAAGCCTTTATGTCTGACTTTAAATACATTTTGAAAGACTCATGGGATTTTCTCATGCAACTACTGATGGATACTAGTGTGCAAGCCACCTTATTAGTTTGTAGATATGTAGAGGACTTGCTTTACTGTATTCCTTTGTCTAACGGTTTGGACAGTTTCTCAGAGGCACTTACATGGTGTCCAACTATAACAGCTGAAGAATACAGAATTTTGATGTGTTTAATAGAATTAGTTTTGCACAATAATTATTTTGTCATTTGAGCGTGAAGTCTATAAGTAAATTCAAAGTGTTGCAATGGGTGCAGTATGTGCACCCATTTATGCCAATATAGTCATGTGAGCATGAGAACCAAATATACTTTTTAGTTCTCCCCTTAAAAATTGTTGGTCCCTTTGCACCCCTTATTTGGATGATATCTTTATCATCTGGACAGATACTACAACAAAATTGAATGAATTTTTAACATTCATCAATACCACTACCTCATATTTAAGATTCACCCAATCTATTTCAGACACGTTATTAATTATCTAGATGTGACAGTTTACAAAGAATAGGGCATTTTTAAATCTACCATCTATAGAAAGCCCACATTTTCAAATTTTTATCTACATTTTGATAGTTCATGTCCGATGTTTCAAAAGAAATTTTTGGTTAAAGGCTAATTCATCAGAATCAGTAGAATGATACCTGACAATGAGGTCTTCGATAAGGAATGCAGTTATTTAGCTAACATGTTCCTAGAAAGAGGCTACCCCAAGAAGTTTGTTGAAAATATAAAAGATGTGGTACTATCTCTTAGAGCTACAAGATTCAGCCCAATAATAGATCATCCTGAAACTCTAATGGCTTTACGAGCTAATAAAGACCTATCTAAAAGCTTAATAATTAGTTATTATCCAATAAGTAAAGAGGTCAGGAAAATATACAGAAATATTGGGTGGTATTCCAGTCAGATAGAGCCTTCATGCAATTAATAGCTGATGAACCTAGCATTATCTACAAAAAGGGTAGAAAAATGAAAATATCTTTGAAAATCAGCATTCTGTTAGTAAAGTATCTATGAAAGGGATGAGAAATGTAGGCATTTTAACCAATGCCAATATGTGCTGGAAGCATTTGACCTTTTCACAGGTGCATCCAGAATAAGGTGCAACTTCCCAGTAGTTGCAATTGTGCAACCAAGAGTGCAATTTATATTGCCTGTTGAGACCCAGTGGAGCTTATTATATAGGCAAGACAGAGAGGGCTCTCAGTAGAAGGATTTATAAACGTGTATATGATATATGTCGAATGAATTTGAATAACGCATTTTTAAACATGCAAAGCATTGTATGGGATTCAAATTGTTTAGATTTGCAGTTTTGGAGAAAGTATTTCAGAATCCAAGGGGTGGTCTATGGCAAACAATATTGGAATCCAGGGAATTGCAGTGGTAAATACGCTTAAATTCTTAGGATTTACCTGGATTGAGTGACAATGTCTCCATTGTTAACATTTCAAAACTTAAAGCTTTTGATTTATAAGTGCTATAAAAGTATTGTCATTTTTTAAAATTTTTTTTTATTTTATGAATTATATTTAATAGATTTATGATGCCAGTTATTTAGTTTTTCATAATGAGATGTTTTTTAAGCAAATCCAGTTCTGAATGTATGTTTAAATGACCAGAATTATAGGTTCATATGTTCATAGGTTCATACTAGGCTATCTTCCCTAGGGCATTTATAAGCCTAGCCAGAGTGTGTTGGGCTTTCGCCACCCATTTTAAATTAATTTTGCTATGCCTTTTTCGAGGTTAGTATACTGTGCCTCTGTCTAACAGTGACATAGACGTGATACCCGGGGTAAACCTACGATCTCCCATCCACTCATCAAGATTCCTCTTGAAGAGAGTCAATGAGGGACTCTGCCTAACCTGGACTGGGATTTTATTCCAGAGTGAAGGGAGCCTCTGGGTTATGAATCTGTCCCTCCAGCCTGTCCTATTTATTTCAGTGCTGAGGTTCAAGTCTCTGAAGCACATAGCTCGATGGGATTTGGATTTTCTGAGGTGCAGCATGTCCATTAATTCCGGGTTGGACATGGCTTTATACATCAGGCACAGATTGCCTCTGAGTAGGCGGTATGCCACTGAGTAGAGCTGGAGTTTCTTTAACCGGGCAGCATATGGCATCTATTTGAGCCCTTTGATCCTCTTGGTGAGGTACTTTTGGGGTCTTTCCAGTTGCTGCAGGTGTCTGGTAAGGTACATCCTAAAAGGGGCATTGTACTCAATTATGGGCCTGATGAGGGATGAGTAAAGAGGCACAATGACCTCCCCTGATCTAGATGTGAATCCCTTCATGATTAGGTGGGCTATATAAAATGTTTTTCTAACCACTGTGGCCACGTGGTTGTCAAATGAGAGACTGCTATCAACTTGGGTCTCCAGGTCCCTAATTACTTCTTCTGTACTTAATGGATTACCACCTATTTGGTAATTTGTGTGCACTTTGTTTTTGCCAAAGGGGATGACTATATACTTTTGGCATTTAGCTTGAGGCCATGGCTCTGGCACCAGTTGTCTGTTTCTATGAGGCCCTTTTGGAGGATGCTTGTGTCAGCTGGAGAGTCGATTATGGCACCCAGTTTGCAGTCATCTGCGAACTTGGTCAGCCACAGTCCTTCCGTGTTGGCCTGTACCTCAGAGAAATATATACCGAACAAGAGAGGTCCCAGGACTGAGCCTTGTGGAATGCCACTTGTAACTGGTTTGGAGTCTGACATGGCTCCAGCAATTCTAACCATGTGGGTTCTGTCCTTGAGCAAACACAAACCCTCGCACGTACGGCTGCCCGGCCAACCAACCTTGGGAAAAACACAAAAAAGCCAGCAAGATGGTTTCACCATTTAATTAAAGGCAAAGAACGGACAAACATGTCCTGTATCAAATCCTCATACTAGTTTCGGCACCAGCCTTCATCAGTGAGAAAAAATTATGCAGTAATGCACTGCCAACGTCAGTATAAATACTGTAATTCACCAATAAGAAAGAAGACATTCTCATAAGGCTCCTCATTCACATTAAAGCAATATGGCACCCTTAATTCTGATGCCAATAACCATGCATATGTCATTGTAACTATTAACTCATGCTAGATCAAATGATCTAAAGCAGATACACAAATAGTGATAATCAACATAATGTGCAATATAATCCAAAATGCAATATATTATTGAGCAATCAGATAAAACAAGGTAATCATATACATTATAGATGGTCATTGAGACCAGGAGGAAAAAGTGCTCCCAAATGTGTGATCCAGTATCTTTCTTTATGGCTTAAAATACCCTGCCATCCTGTTTGCTCCAGCAATTCTAACCATGTGGGTTCTGTCCTTGAGCCAGCTTTCAACCCATCTAGTGACATAGGGGTTTATATTTAAGCTAGTGAGCTTATCTATAATGCCCGAGTGATGTATTGTATCGGAGGCTTTTGCGAGGTCCAGGTAGGCTGTGTGGACCACCTTCCCCTCGTCAATGGCCTTGGTGACTGTTTCAAAGAAATTGACCAGGTTTAAGAGGCAGGATCTGCCCTTAACAAAGTCGAACTGGGTAGGATCCAGTGTCTGTTGGTCCCCAATATCTTTATTTATGAGGTCCATGATGATCCTTTCCATAGCTTTGCAGACCAAGCTAGTGAGGCTTATGGGGTGATAGTTTCCAGGATCTGTTGAGGCACCATCTTTGTGGAGAGGGACTACTGTTGCTGTACGCCACTCTTTGGGTACATATCCTGTAGTAAGGCTGAGATCGAACAGTAGTTTTATGTTTGGGTTTAGCTCTTCTTGGAGTTCATGTGGGATGCAGCCTGGGACACTGTCTGGTCCCATTGATGCTGTGTTTTTTGCTTTGGAGAGGGTGGCTCTTACCTGAGCATCTGAGATGTCAGGGGGGCAGCACTCTGCTGGGATAGATATTTTCCCTTTTGGTGGGGAGGGGGGGGACAAGTTTGCACTGAATCTGTCAGCTAGGATGTTGGCAATGTCTGTGGGTTTGGTGTATTTTTTGTCATTCTAGACTAATTCTGAGCATATCTGGGAATTCCCACCCAGGTTCCTAACATAACTAAAGAAAGCCTTGTGATTATCCTTAGTGTCCTGTGCAATTTGCCTCTCGAAGCTGGCCTTAGACGATTTTATGAGTGCCCGTAGTTTTTTGCTAATACTGATCAGAGATGCCTTCCCTTTTTGGGATTTTGCTCTATCATGTAGTAGCGTCTTCCTTCTATTGTATAGTTTGTTTATGGCTGGGGTCCTCCAGACAGTACGTCTGCCTTTGGAGGATTGGGTCTTGGTTTTATTTGGGATTGCATGATCCATGCATTTCTGAAGGTGTTCATAGAATGTGTTTATAAAGGATTCTGCAGTCTGGGCCGTATTTTCCACAGGCCCGGGGGCTTTGAAGGATTCCACCTCGGTTTTGAGGAGTGTGAAATTTGCTTTAGAGAAGTTTTTCACTGTGGTTTTCTGGGCAGGGGGTGGGGTCAGGATGTGAATATCCAGTGAGATTAGTTTATGGTATGATCTTACCAGTGAGGGATACACTTCTGGTCTGGAGCACAGAGTCCCCATGTTGGTGATGATCAGGTCCAGTATGTTTTTCCCTCTTGTGGGAGTGGTAACAAGTTGTTCCATAGCATTTGAGTTTATAAATTCTAGGAACCTTTTGGCTAGGGTGTTGGAGCTAGAGTAATGCTCCCAGTCTATGTTTGGGTAGTTGAAGTCACCCAATATAATGGTGTTTGGAGATACCTTCATATTTTCCAGTGTTCTCAGGAAGGCCAAGTGGGGTTCTTGAGTTTGGGAGGGTGGTCTGTAGCAGGCTATAAACTGGAAGGCAGTTTTACCCACAGTTAGTTGCACATGGATAGTCTCTGATGCTTCGTGCTGTGCCACCAACCTGGAGGTGTGGGTATCTTTGATGAATATTGATACTCCCCCTCCTTTTGTGGTTCGGTTCAAGTTTTGTGGCCGAAAAGCATGGTATGAGGTATAACCTGGTAGTGCTGGGGTGCTCTTGGGAGCCTTGAACCAGGTTTCTGTTACTGCACAGATATCGATGTTCTCCATGCTAAGGAGAGTTTCGAGTGCATGCATCTTGAGGTTTAGACATCTGGCGTTGAGTAGCATTACTCTTAGTTTCTTATCCCTTGTGATACCTATGGAGGTGGGTTTGTCTTTTGAGCCTTGCCTAAAAAAGGCACTATGGGGATAGCAAGAGCCTTTGCCAATATCTGAAAGCCCAGGGGTGACAGGTGCAAGCCGTCCCTAGTGAAGCATCGTGGCTTGTCGAGCATGTCATCCCAGGCTGACAGGCATTGGATCCCCTTTGAATGACACCAATACTTAAGCCAATTGTTGAAATTGATCATCTTGTCTTCAAATTGTGGCATCATTCTTGGTGAGGGTAAGATGCTACTCAAGGTCAGGGTCATACCGGCCTGGGCTACATGCTCAGAGAGCTCCTCTATGTCTCTTTTCATGTAGTCCAGGGAGGTACATCTCAGGTCATTCACACCAGCATGGACAATAACTGAGTCATATTTGTACTTGCCTTGGAGTGACCTGAGTGCTTGTGTTATGTGGCGGATCCTAGCGCCCGACAGGCAGCTCACCGTGACCTTCTCCTTGTTCAGCCTGGTGAGCAGGACGTCAGTGTGCCTGATGATAGAGTCACCTATTACAAGTGTATCAGGTGTGTTGTTTAGCCTTAAGGGCTGTGACTGTTCAGCACACTGGCTTTGTGAGCTATGTGTTGCACGTGTTTTGTTTTGGGGTAGCGGTTTCTTGGGTGTCTGCTTTGGAGGTCTCTGCTGCTTAGGCAGATTTTTATTTAGAGCCTCCGAGTATGTTTTTATGTGTTTAATTTGCTGTCATGGTAAGTCTATGTGAGACTGGAATTGTAGTGAGTGTGGTTTCCTTCTCCTCCTGACTGGTTATGCCAGTAGTGAGCTGAGAGAGCTTAGCCTCCAGTTTGGCTATATGGTTGCATCACTCACATGTGTTGGAAGTTGTTGGGAGGAGGAGAGGGCTGTCTGTGTACATGAGGCCATTGTAACATTGCCTCAAGATTCCCAGATTCACCAGCTGGACCGGAGAGGAGATTGATAACTGACCTTTGGACATGCTAGAATAGTATTGGGAATTCCTTTATAATTGAAAAAAGGGCCAATGGGGAACAAGGTACTCAAGGGGAGTTTGTGAGGGTGTGATGCTTTTAATTTTTTAGTGCTGACTTAGTGAGCAAGTGCCAGGTAACTTAAATGCAATGTGTTACAGGTAACTTAAATGCAAAAACGACAAACAGTAACTTTCTTTCAAGTGAAACAAGGAAATAAGTACAGTAAGCAATGCAGATATCACTAGGGATCCACAGAAGCTCTGAAAAGCCACGTTTTAGGTGGAATTAGCATTTCAGGGAAATAACAAGCAAACAAACAACAAGCATACAAACAAAGCTAGATTCAGCAGGCCTGGATCTAGTCTATGCTACAGCAAACAAGGTGTACCAATTTCAGTAAGAAACAGTTCAAATATGCAGGCACTAAGAATTTTTACATAAGGTTTATATAATATCTTCTTTTAAATTCTTAGGTTTTACTAATTAATTATGTAAATTGAGTAGTTAGATATAGAGCAGCTTATAGATTCACATTTTATTGGTTCTGAAGAAGTCTACAGTGGATTATATAGTAGATGAAAGCACTTAAGCATTTCATTTTTCAGTTTTTTAATGCGAATTTGTGGTCTGTGAGAATGAGATAATAAATTTTGGCTCGGATCTTGGTCATCCTTCGAGAAGGTTGTGTGTTTTATTCAGCTGGATTTACTGCTATTGTTCTTTGTATTTCACATACTTGCATGCATATCGTATCTCATGTTTAACATTTTCATCAGGGATGCAAACTCCATCAACACCAAGCACTAGTACTGACCAGAGAGATGTCTCAAGACACGCATATAAAGAGGCAGTTGTACATATACTGGCACCAATGGGGATGTCCCATGATGATATATCCACAGGATGCAGTTGTTGCAGATCCAAAACTACTGAGCACAGATGACCATGTAACACCTATGTAGTCAAGCTTACATGAGCTAGAGAACATGAGGCTGCAGTGAGACTTTGCAGGAAGTCTATCTAGTAAGAGGAATTTCTGTGGGAAATTCATCTCTTCCAATGAACAGGACAAGATTAGAACAGAGAGAAAGCTAGTAGTGGTAGGTGAGACAGGGATTGAGACTAATAATAGCCATGATGACCAGGATGTGCATATGATATCCATACATAAACTTACACTGGTACAGTACAATCAGAACCTACAATGGCTGTTCATGGGTTCTTTTGTTCAACTCAGTGGGGCTTTTCACATATCCAGAAGAATGTTGTACTGAACATCTAGTAGCTATGGAAATGATGATGTCTGTGTGCATCTGTGCCATCATGAAAAACACTTGCCCCAAAAATTCAATAAACTCTGGGTAGGTTTCATGCACAGCCTACACAGAGTTTACGTGTTTGCACAATTGCTAGAGGCAAGTGGTAGTGCTCAATGCCTATTAATGACATGAGGCATGCCTAATTTAGGCCACATGGCTGGCAACAGTGTTGCTGACCAGGAAACTGTATAAGCAAATGCAGATACAATTCTGTTTAAAGAAGAGCACCTACAGTCCGCAGATTTGCATGTAATGCCACAATGACCACCAAGGCTTCACAGAAAGCTGTGAACTTGTTATTGCAACATATCTCTACAAAGGCCAACATAATGTGGGGACATTTAACCAGAAATAGGCACATATTTGCCATAAATGTCACATAGACATGTGATAGAATGAAACTCAAATGATAATACCTTCATAAGTTCGACGGCTACATCTTCGAAACTGCTGCCGCAAACTGCAAACCGTGAAATTCAAAGATCACGAAAACCAAAGTGCTGAATTACAAAATCTCGGTGGTGGTGCATTCGGAAATGTTGAAATCTGATATATTTATGATGTTTAGGGAAGTTGGCATGTGCTTTCAAACTTATGAAGGTATACCACTCAAATATACCTGTCATCCTCTTTTAGCAAGATGTGTGGACAAAGGCCTACATAATGGTGGGACAAAGGGCCAAAATATAGACACATTTTTAATATTACACTTTCAAACTTAGAAAGTTGATAGAATAAATAGGTTGTACATTAGCATGAACTTTCCAAAAAGCATGAAGTTTGAAACTCAAATGTCAGTCATCTGTTTCTGACTTCACTCTGCAATGATATGGCTATGATTTGCCAGAAAACAAAAATGTTATGAGGAAAAGATCACAAACATGTGACAAAGACTGGACATTCTGCACAAATCTGGATATTTGTGAGGTATGCACTCAAATGTATGTAATAGTGAGTCACATCAGTCCAGAGATAACCCCAGTGATATGGCAGAAAGTCACAAATTTGATAAGCAAAACATCTGGACATTCTGGGAATATCTGGACAGTTGAGGGGTATGAATGTGAAATATATGGTCCAAACTC